>NC_057811.1:374813805-374900503 GCF_018294505.1 Triticum aestivum
GACTCCATAGATGCATCTTGCTGAGCGTAGGAAAATTTTAAATTATGCTACGATTCCCAACACATCAACCTCTCCTTCCCCCTTGCTGGATCAAGAAGGAGGAGACGTCGCTGCTCCGTACGTGTGTTGAACGCGGAGGTGCCGTCCGTTCAGCGCTCGGTCATCGGTGATTTGGATCACGACGAGTATGACTCCATCAACCCCGTTCACTTGAACGCTTCCGCTCGCGATCTACAAGGGTATGTAGATGCACTCCTTCCTTCTCATTGCTAGTAAACTCCATAGATGGATCTTGGTGATGCGTAGAAAATTTTAAAATTCTGCAACGATCCCCAACAGTGGCATCATGAGCCAGGCCTATGCGTAGTTACTATGCACGAGTAGAACACAAAGCAGTTGTGGGCGTAGATGTTGTCAATTTTTCTTGCCACTACTAGTCTTATCTTGTTTCGGCGGTATTGTGGGATGAAGCGGCCCGGACCGACCTTACACGTACGCTTACGTGAGACAGGTTCTACCGACTGACATGCAGTAGTTGCATAAGGTGGCTAGCGGGTGTCTGTCTCTCCCACTTTAGTCGGAATGGATTCGATGAAAAGGCTCCTTATGAAGGGTAAATAGAAATTGGCATATCACGTTGTGGTTCTACGTAGGTAAGAAACGTTCTTGCTAGAAACCTATAGAAGCCACGTAAAAACATGCAACAACAATTAGAGGACGTCTAATTTGTTTTTGCAGCATGTGCCCTGTGATGTGATATGGCCAAAAGGATGTGATGAATGAGATATATGTGATGTATGAGATTGATCATGTTTTTGTAATAGGAATCACGACTTGCATGTCGATGAGTATGACAACCGGCAGGAGCCATAGGAGTTGTCTTTATTTTTTGTATGACATGCGTGTCATTGAATAACGCCATGTAAATTACTTTACTTTATTGCTAAACACGATAGCCATAGAAGTAGAAGTAATCGTTGGCGTGACAACTTCATGAAGACACGATGATGGAGATCATGGTGTCATGCCGGTGACGAAGATGATCATGGCGCCCCGAAGATGGAGATCAAAGGAGCAAAATGATATTGGCCATATCATGTCACTATTTGATTGCATGTGATGTTTATCATGTTTTACATCTTATTTGCTTAGAACGACGGTAGTAAGTAAGATGATCCCTTATAATAATTTCAAGAAAGTGTTCCCCCTAACTGTGCACCGTTGCGAAGGTTCGTTGTTTCGAAGCACCACGTGATGATCGGGTGTGATAGATTCTAACGTTCGCATACAACGGGTGTTGACGAGCCTAGCATGTACAGACATGGCCTCGGAACACACGCGATACACTTAGGTTGACTTGACGAGCCTAGCATGTACAGACATGGCCTCGGAACACGGAAGACCGAAAGGTCGAGCATGAGTCGTATAGAAGATACGATCAACATGAAGATGTTCACCGATCTTGACTAGTCCGTCTCACCTGATGATCGGACACGGCCTAGTTAACTCGGATCATGTTTCACTTAGATGACTGGAGGGATGTCTATCTGAGTGGGAGTTCATTGAATAATTTGATTAGATGAACTTAATTATCATGAACTTAGTCTAAAATCTTTACAATATGTCTTGTAGATCAAATGGCCCACGTTGCCCTCAACTTCAACGCGTTCCTAGAGAAAACCAAGCTGAAAGATGATGGCAGCAACTATACGGACTGGGTCCGGAACCTGAGGATCATCCTCATAGCTGCCAAGAAAGATTATGTTCTAGAAGCACCGCTAGGTGAAGCACCCATCCCAGAGAACCAAGACGTTATGAACGCTTGGCAATCACGTGCTGATGATTACTCCCTCGTTCAGTGCGGCATGCTTTACAGCTTAGAACCGGGGCTCCAAAAGCGTTTTGAGAAACATGGAGCATATGAGATGTTCGAAGAGCTGAAAATGGTTTTCCAAGCTCATGCCCGGGTCAAGAGATACGAAGTCTCCGACAAGTTCTTCAGTTGTAAAATGGAGGAAAATAGTTCTGTCAGTGAGCACATACTCAAAATGTCTGGGTTACATAACCGCTTGTCTCAGCTGGGAGTCAATCTCCCGGATGACGCGGTCATTGACAGAATCCTTCAGTCGCTTCCACCAAGCTACAAGAGCTTTGTGATGAACTTCAATATGCAGGGGATGGAAAAGACCATTCCTGAGGTATATTCAATGCTGAAATCAGCGGAGGTGGAGATCAAAAAGGAACATCAAGTGTTGATGGTGAATAAAACCACTAAGTTCAAGAAAGGCAAGGGTAAGAAGAACTTCAAGAAGGACGACAAGGGAGTTGCGGCGCCCGGTAAGCCAGTTGCCGGGAAGAAGTCAAAGAATGGACCCAAGCCTGAGACTGAGTGCTTTTATTGCAAGGGAAGTGGTCACTGGAAGCGGAACTACCCCAAATACTTAGCGGACAAGAAGGCCGGCAACACCAAAGGTATATGTGATATACATGTAATTGATGTGTACCTTACCAGTACTCGTAGTAGCTCCTGGGTATTTGATACCGGTGCAGTTGCTCATATTTGTAACTCAAAACAGGAGCTGCGGAATAAGCGGAGACTGGCGAAGGACGAGGTGACGATGCGCGTCGGGAATGGTTCCAAGGTCGATGTGATCACCGTCGGCACGCTGCCTCTACATTTACCTACGGGATTAGTTTTAAACCTCAATAATTGTTATTTAGTGCCAGCTTTGAGCATGAACATTGTATCAGGATCTCGTTTAATTCGAGATGGCTACTCATTTAAATCCGAGAATAATGGTTGTTCTATTTATATGAGAGATATGTTTTTTGGTCATGCCCCGCTGGTCAATGGTTTATTCTTAATGAATCTTGAACGTGATGTTACACATATTCATAGTGTGAATACCAAAAGATGTAAAGTTGATAACGATAGTCCCACATACTTGTGGCACTGCTGCATTGGTCACATAGGTGTCAAACGCATGAAGAAGCTCCATGCAGATGGACTTTTGGAGTCTCTTGATTACGAATCATTTGACACGTGCGAACCATGCCTCATGGGTAAGATGACCAAGACTCCGTTCTCCGGAACAATGGAGCGAGCAACCAACTTATTGGAAATCATACATACTGATGTGTGCGGTCCAATGAGTGTTGAGGCTCACGGTGGCTATCGTTATGTTCTCACTCTCACTGATGACTTAAGTAGATATGGGTATGTCTACCTAATGAAACACAAGTCTGAAACCTTTGAAAAGTTCAAGGAATTTCAGAGTGAGGTTGAGAATCAACGTGACAGAAAAATAAAGTTCCTACGATCAGATCGAGGAGGGGAATATTTAAGTCACGAATTTGGCACACACTTAAGGAAATGTGGAATAGTTTCACAACTCACGCCGCCTGGAACACCTTAGCGAAATGGTGTGTCCGAACGTCGTAATCGCACTCTATTGGATATGGTGCGATCTATGATGTCTCTTACCGATCTACCGCTCTCATTTTGGGGCTATGCTTTAGAGACTGCCGCATTCACTTTAAATAGGGCTCCGTCGAAATCCGTTGAGACGACACCATATGAATTATGGTTTGGGAAGAAACCTAAGCTGTCGTTTCTAAAAGTTTGGGGATGCGATGCTTATGTCAAGAAACTTCAACCTGAAAAGCTCGAACCCAAGTCGAAAAAATGCGTCTTCATAGGATACCCTAAGGAAACCATTGGGTATACCTTCTACCTCAGATCCGAAGGCAAGATCTTTGTTGCCAAGAACGGGTCCTCTCTGGAGAAAGAGTTTCTCTCGAAAGAAGTGAGTGGGAGGAAAGTGGAACTAGATGAGGTGATAGTCACCCCTTCCGAACCGGAAAGTAGCGCAGCGCGGGAAGATGTTCCTGTGGTGCCTACACCGACTGGGGAGGAAGTTAATGATGATGATCATGAAGCTTCAGATCAAGTTACTGCTGAACTTCGTAGGTCCACAAGGACACGTTCCGCACCAGAGTGGTACGGCAACCCTGTCCTAGAAATCATGTTGTTAGACAACGGTGAACCGTCGAACTATGAAGAAGCGATGGCGGGCCCGGATTCCAACAAATGGCTTGAAGCCATGCAATCCGAGATCGGATCCATGTATGAAAACGAAGTATGGACTTTGACTGACTTGCCCGATGATCGGCGAGCCATAGAAAATAAATGGATCTTTAAGAAGAAGACAGACGCGGATGGTAATGTGACCATCTATAAGGCTCGACTTGTCGCTAAGGGTTATCGACAAGTTCAAGGGGTTGACTACGATGAGACTTTCTCACCCGTAGCGAAGCTGAAGTCCGTCCGAATCATGTTAGCAATTGCCGCATTCTATGATTATGAGATATGGCAAATGGACGTCAAAACGGCATTCCTTAACGGCTTTCTCAAGGAAGAATTGTATATGATGCAGCCAAAAGGTTTTGTCAATCCTAAGAATGCTAACAAGGTATGCAAGCTCCAGCGCTCCATCTATGGGCTGGTGCAAGCATCTCGGAGTTGGAACATTCGATTTGATGAGATGATCAAAGCGTTTGGGTTTACACGGACTTATGGAGAAGCCTGTGTTTACAAGAAAGTGAGTGGGAGCTCTGTAGCATTTCTCTTATTATATGTGGATGACATACTATTGATGGGAAATGATATAGAATTCTTGGAAAGTATAAAGGCCTATTTGAATAAGTGTTTTTCAATGAAGGACCTTGGAGAAGCTGCTTATATATTAGGCATCAAGATCTATAGAGATAGATCAAGACGCCTCATTGGTCTTTCACAGAGTACGTACCTTGACAAGATATTGAAGAAGTTCAATATGGATCAGTCCAAGAAGGGGTTCTTGCCTGTATTGCAAGGTGTGCAATTGAACATGGCTCAATGCCCGACCACGGCAGAAGATAGAGAAAAGATGAGTGTCATCCCCTATGCCTCGGCCATAGGGTCTGTTATGTATGCCATGCTGTGTACCAGACCTAATATAAACCTTGCCGTAAGTTTGGTAGGAAGGTACCAAAGTAATCCCGGCATGGAACACTGGACAACGGTAAAGAATATCCTGAAGTATCTGAAAAGGACTAAGGATATGTTTCTCGTTTATGGAGGTGACGAAGAGCTCGTCGTAAAGGGTTACGTCGATGCTAGCTTCGACACAGATCTGGATGACTCTAAGTCACAAACCGGATACGTGTATATTTTGAATGGAGGCGCAGTAAGCTGGTGCAGTTGCAAGCAAAGCGTCGTGGCGGGATCTACATGTGAAGCGGAGTACATGGCGGCCTCAGAGGCAGCACAGGAAGCAATCTGGATGAAGGAGTTCATTACCGACCTAGGGGTGATTCCCAATGCGTCGGGCCCGATGACTCTCTTCTGTGACAACACTGGAGCTATTGCCCTTGCCAAGGAGCCCAGGTTTCACAGGAAGACCAGGCATATCAAGCGTCGCTTCAACTCCATTCGTGAAAGTTTTCAAAATGGAGACACAGATATTTGTAAAGTACATACGGACCTGAATGTAGCAGATCCGTTGACTAAACCTCTCCCTCGAGCAAAACATGATCAACACCAGAACTCTATGGGTGTTCGATTCATCACAATGTAACTAGATTATTGACTCTAGTGCAAGTGGGAGACTGTTGGAAATATGCCCTAGAGGCAATAATAAAATGGTTATTATTATATTTCTTTGTTCATGATAATTGTATATTGTTCATGCTATAATTGTGTTATCCAAAAATCGTAATACATGTGTGAATACATAGACCACAACATGTCCCTAGTGAGCCTCTAGTTGACTAGCTCGTTGATCAACAGATAGTCATGGTTTCCTGACTATGGACATTGGATGTCATTGATAACGGGATCATATCATTAGGAGAATGATGTGATGGACAAGACCCAATCCTAAGCATAGCACAAAGATCGTGTAGTTCGTTTGCTAGAGCTTTTCCAATGTCAAGTATCATTTCCTTAGACCATGAGATCGTGTAACTCCCGGATACCGTAGGAGTGCTTTGGTGTACCAAACGTCACAACGTAACTGGGTGACTATAAAGGTGCGCTACGGGTATCTCCGAAAGTGTCTGTTGGGTTGGCACGAATCGAGACTGGGATTTGTCACTCCGTTTGACGGAGAGGTATCTCTGGGCCCACTCGGTAATGCATCATCATAATGAGCTCAATGTGACCAAGTGTCTGGTCACGGGATCATCCATTACGGTACGAGTAAAGTGACTTGCCGCTAACGAGATTGAACGAGGTATTGGGATATCGACGATCGAATCTCGGGCAAGTAACGTACCGATTGACAAAGGGAATTGTATACGGGATTGATTGAATCCTCGACATCGTGGTTCATCCGATGAGATCATCGTGGAACATGTGGGAGCCAACATGGGTATCCAGATCCCGCTGTTGGTTATTGACCGGAGAGGCGTCTCGGTCATGTCTGCATGTCTCCCGAACCCGTAGGGTCTACACGCTTAAGGTTCGGTGACGCTAGGGTTGTAGAGATATTAGTATGCGGAAACCCGAAAGTTGTTCGGAGTCCCGGATGAGATCCCGGACGTCACGAGGAGTTCCGGAATGGTCCGGAGGTGAAGAATTATATATAGGAAGTCCAGTTTCGGCCACCGGGAAAGTTTCGGGGGTTATCGGTATTGTACCGGGACCACCGGAAGGGTCCCGGGGGTCCACCGGGTGGGGCCACCTATCCCGGAGGGCCCCATGGAATGAAGTGGGGAGGGGAACCAGCCACTGGTGGGCTGGTGCGCCCCCCATGGGCCTCCCCTGCGCCTAGGGTTGGAAACCCTGGGTGTGGGGGGGCACCCCACTTGGCTTGGGGGGCAAGCCACCCCCTTGGCCGCCGCCCCCCCCTCAGATGGGATCTCCAGGGGGCCGGCGCCCCCCATGGCCCCTATAAATAGTGGGGGGGGATGGCAGCCGCACCACAGCCCCTGGCGCCTCCCTCTCCCTCCCGTGGCACCTCTCCCTCCCGCTTGCGCTTGGCGAAGCCCTGCCGGGATCCCCGCTACTTCCACCACCACGCCATCGTGCTGCTGGATCTCCATCAACCTCTCCTTCCCCCTTGCTGGATCAAGAAGGAGGAGACGTCGCTGCTCCGTACGTGTGTTGAACGCAGAGGTGCCGTCCGTTCGGCGCTCGGTCATCGGTGATTTGGATCACGACGAGTACGACTCCATCAACCCCGTTCACTTGAACGCTTCCGCTCGCGATCTACAAGGGTATGTAGATGCACTCCTTCCTTCTCGTTGCTAGTAAACTCCATAGATGGATCTTGGTGATGCGTAGAAAATTTTAAAATTCTGCAACGATCCCCAACACACTTGACCTCTTAGCCGTGTGCGGTGCCCCCTCCACCATAATCCACCTCGATTATATCGTAGCGGTGCTTAGGCGAAGCCCTGCGTCGGTAGAACATCATCATCGTCACCACACCGTCGTGCTGACGGAACTCTCCCTCAAAGCTCGGGTGGATCGGAGTTCGAGGGACGTCATCGAGTTGAACGTGTGCTGAACTCGGAGGTGCCGTACGTTCGGTACTTGGATCGGTCGGATCGTGAAGACGTACGACTACATCAACCGCGTTGTGCTAACGCTTCCGCTTTCGGTCTACGAGGGTACGTGGACAACACTCTCCCCTCTCGTTGCTATGCATCACCATGATCCTGTGTGTGCGTAGGATTTTTTTTTTGAAATTACTACGTTCCCCAACAGTGGCATCCGAGCCTGGTTTTATGCGTTGATGTTATATGCACGAGTAGAACACAAGTGAGTTGTGGGCAATATAAGTCATACTGCTTACCAGCATGTCATACTTTGGTTCGGCGGTATTGTTGGATGAAGCGGCCCGGACCGACATTACGCGTACGCTTACGCGAGACTAGTTCTTCCGACGTTCTTTGCACAGAGGTGGCTGGCGGGTCAGTTTCTCCAACTTTAGTTGAACCAAGTGTGGCTACGCCCGGTCCTTGCGAAGGTTAAAACAGCACCACTTGACAAACTATCGTTGTGGTTTTGATGCGTAGGTAAGAACGGTTCTTGCTAAGCCCAGTAGCAGCCACGTAAAACTTGCAACAACAAAGTAGAGGACGTCTAACTTGTTTTTGCAGGGCATGTTGTGATGTGATATGGTCAAGACATGATGCTAAATTTTATTGTATGAGATGATCATGTTTTGTAACCGAGTTATCGGCAACTGGCAGGAGCCATATGGTTGTCGCTTTATTGTATGCAATGCAATCGCCATGTAATTGCTTTATTTTATCACTAAGCGGTAGCGATAGTCGTAGAAGCAATAGTTGGCGAGACGACAAACGATGCTACGATGGAGATCAAGGTGTCGCGTCGGTGACGATGGGGACCATGACGGTGCTTCAGAGATGGAGATCACAAGCAGAAGATGATGATGGCCATATCATATCACTTATATTGATTGCATGTGATGTTTGTCTTTTATGCATCTTATCTTGCTTTGATTGGCGGTAGCATTATAAGATGATCTCTCACTAAATTTCAAGATAAAAGTTTTCTCCCTGAGTATGCACCGTTGCCAAAGTTCGTCGTGCCCAGACACCACGTAATGATCGGGTGTGATAAGCTCTACGTCCATCTACAACGGGTGCAAGCCAGTTTTGCACACGCAGAATACTCAGGTTAAACTTGACGAGCCTAGCATATGCAGATATGGCCTCGGAACACTGAGACCGAAAGGTCGAGCGTGAATCATATAATAGATATGATCAACATAGATTGTTCACCATTGAAAACTACTCCATTTCACGTGATAATCGGTTATGGTTTAGTTTATTTGGATCACGTGATCACTTAGATGATTAGAGGGATGTCTATCTAAGTGGGAGTTCTTAAGTAATATAATTAATTGAACTTAAATTTATCATGAACTTAGTCCTGATAGTATTTTGCAAATTATGTTGTAGATCAATAGCTCGCGTTGTTGCTTCCCTATGTTTATTTTGATATGTTCCTAGAGAAAAAATATGTTGAAAGATGTTAGTAGCAATGATGCGGATTGGATCCGTGATCTGAGGATTATCCTCATTGCTGCACAAAATAATTATGTCCTTGATGCACCGCTAGGTGACAGACCTATTGCAGGAGCAGATGCGGACGTTATGAACATTTGTCTAGCTCAATATCATGACTACTTGATAGTTTAGTGCACCATGCTTAACGGCTTAGAATCGGGACTTCAAAGACATTTTGAACGTCATGGACCATATGAGATGTTCCAGGAGTTGAAGTTAATATTTCAAGCAAATACCCGTGTTGAGAGATATGAAGTCTCCAACAAGTTCTATAGCTAAAAGATGGAGGAGAATAGCTCAAGCAGTGAGCATGTGATCAGATTGTCTGGGTACTACAATCGCTTGAATCAAGTGGGAGTTAATCTTCCAGATAAAATAGTGATTGACAGAATTCTCTAGTCACCATCACCAAGTTAGTAGAACTTCGTGATGAACTATA
Source organism: Triticum aestivum (assembly GCF_018294505.1). Taxonomy (NCBI): domain Eukaryota; kingdom Viridiplantae; phylum Streptophyta; class Magnoliopsida; order Poales; family Poaceae; genus Triticum; species Triticum aestivum. Next base: position 374,823,329 of record NC_057811.1, read on the forward strand.
GTATGCAAGGGATGACGAAAGTAATTCCCGAGCTCTTCGTGATGCTGAAATCGACGAAGGTAGAAATCAAGAAAGAGCATCAAGTGTTGATGGTTAACAAGACCACTAGTTTCAAGAAAAGGGCAAAGGGATAGAAGGGGAACTTCAAGAAGAACGGCAAGCAAGTTGCTGCTCAAGTGAAGAAGCCCAAGTCTGAACCTAAGCCCGAGACTAAGTGCTTCTACTGCAAAGGGACTGGTCACTGGAAGCGGAACTGCCCCAAGTATTTGGTGGATAAGAAGGATGGCAAAGTGAACAAAGGTATATTTGATATACAAATTATTGATGTGTATTTTACTAGTGTTCGTAGCAACCCCTCAGTATTTGATACTGGTTCAGCTGCTAAAGAGTAGTAACTCGAAACGGGAGTTGCATAATGAACAGAAACTAGTTAAGGATGAAGTGACGATGTGTATTGGAAGTGGTTCCAAGATTGATATGATCATCATCGCACACTCCCTATACTTTCGGGATTAGTGTTGAACCTAAATAAGTGTTATTTGGTGTTTGCGTTGAGCATGAATATGATTTGATCATGTTTATTGCAATACGGTTATTCATTTAAGTTAGAGAATAATTGTTGTTCTGTTTACATGAATAAAAACGTTCTATGGTCATACACACCAACGAAAATGGTTTGTTGGATCTCGATCGTAGTGATACACATATTCATAATATTGAAGCCAAAAGATGCAAAGTTAATAATGATAGTGCAACTTATTTGTGGCACTGCCGTTTAGGTCATATTGGTGTAAAGCGCATGGAGAAACTCCATGCTGATGGGATTTTGGAATCACTTGATTATGAATCACTTGATGCTTGCGAACCATGCCTTATGGGCAAGATGACTAAGACTCCGTTCTCCGGAACAATGGAGCGAGCAACTGACTTATTGGAAATTATACATACTGATGTATGCGATCCGGTGAGTGTTGAGGCTCGCGGCGGGTATCATTATTTTCTGACCTTCACAGATGATTTGAGCAGATATGGGTATATCTACTTGATGAAACATAAGTCTGAAACATTTGAAAAGTTCAAAGAATTTCAGAGTGAAGTGGAAAATCATCGTGACAAGAAAATAAAGTTTCTATGATCTGATCGCGGAGACAAATATTTGAGTTACGAGTTTGGTCTTCAATTAAAACAATGTGGAATAGTTTCACAAATTCGTGCCACCTGGAACACCACAACATAATGGTGTGTCCGAACGTCATAACCGTACTTTATTGGATATAGTGCAATCTATGATGTCTCTTACCGATTTACCACTATCGTTCTAGGGTTATGCATTAGAGACAGCTGCATTCACATTAAATAGGGCACCATCTAAATCCGTTGAGACGACGCCTTATGAACTGTGGTTTGGGAAGAAACCAAAGTTGTCGTTTCTTAAAGTTTGGGGTTGCGATGCTTATGTGAAAAAGTTTCATCCTGATAAGCTCAAACCCAAATCGGAAAAATGTGTCTTCATAGGATACCCAAAGGAGACTGTTGGGTACACCTTCTATCATAGATCCGAAGGCAAGACATTCGTTGCTAAGAATGGATCCTTTCTAGAGAAGGAGTTTCTCTCGAAAGAAGTGAGTGGGAGGAAAGTAGAACTTGATGAGGTAATTGTACCTGCTCCCTTATTGGAAAGTAGTTCATCGCAGAAACCAGTTTCTGTGACGCCTATACCAATTAATGAGGAAGTTAATGATGATGATCATGGAACTTCAGATCAAGTTATTACTGAACCTCGTAGGTCAACCAGAGTAAGATCCGCACCAGAGTGGTACGGTAATCCTGTTCTGGAGGTTATGTTACTAGACCATGATGAACCTACGAACTATGAAGAAGCGATGGTGAGCCCAGATTCCGCAAAATGGCTTGAGGCCATGAAATCTGAGATGAGATCCATGTATGAGAACAAAGTATGGACTTTGATTAACTTGCCCAATGATCGGCGAGCCATTGAGATTAAATGGATCTTCAAGAGGAAGACGGACGCTGATAGTAGTGTTACTATCTACAAAGCTAGAATTGTCGCAAAAGGTTTTCGACAAGTTTAAGGTGTTGACTACGATGAGAGTTTCTCACTTGTATCTATGCTTAAGTCTGTCCGAATCATGTTAGCAATTGCCGCATTTTATGAAATCTGGCAAATGGATAAATAAAACTGCATTCCTTAATGGATTTATTAAAGAAGAGTTGTATATGATGCAACCAGAAGGTTTTGTCAATCCTAAAGGTGCTAACAAAATATGCAAGCTCCAGCGATCCATCTATGGACTGGTGCAAGCATCTCGGAGTTGGAATATATGCTTTGATAAGTTGATCAAAGGATATAGTTTTATACAGACTTGCGGTGAAGCCTGTATTTACAAGAAAGTGAGTGGGAGCACTACAGCATTTCTGATAAGTATATGTGAATGACATATTGTTGATCGGAAATAATGTAGAATTATTCTGCAAAGCATAAAGGAGTGTTTGAAAGGAGTTTTTCAAAGAAAGACCTCGGTGAAGCTGCTTACATATTGAGCATCAAGATCTATAGAGATAGATCAAGACGCTTGATAAGTTTTTTCAATGAGTACATACCTTAACAAGATTTTGAAGTGGTTCAAAATGGAACAGTCAAAGAAAGAGTTTCTTGCCTGTGTTACAAGGTGTGAAATTGAGTAAGACTCAAAGCCCGACCACGGCAGAAGATGGAAAAAGAATGAAAGTCATTCCCTATGCCTCGGCCATTGGTTCTATAAAGTATGCCATGCTGTGTACCAGATCTATTGTATACCCTACACTGATTTTGGCAAGGGAGTACAATAGTGATCTAGGAGTAGATCACTGGACAGCGGTCAAAATTATCCTTACTGGAATAAGGATATGTTTCTCGATTATGGAAGTGAAAAAAGGTTCGTCGTAAAGGGTTACGTCGATGCAAGTTTTGACACTAATCTAGATGACTCTAAGTCTCGGTCTAGATACATATTGAAAGTGGGAGCAATTAGCTAGAGTAGCTCCGTGCAGAGCATTGTAGACATAGAAATTTGCAAAATACTTACGGATCTGAATGTGACAGACCCGTTGACTAAAATTATCTCACAAGCAACACATGATCACACCTTAGTACTCTTTGGGTGTTAATCACATAGCGATGTGAACTAGATTACTGACTCTAGTAAACCCTTTGGGTGTTCGTCACATGACGATGTGAACTATGGGTGTTAATCACATGGTGATGTGAACTATTGATGTTAAATCACATGACGATGTGAACTAGATTATTGACTCTAGTGCAAGTGGGAGACTGAAGGAAATATGCCCTAGAGGCAATAATAAAGTTATTATTTATTTCCTTATATCATGATAAATGTTTATTATTCATGTTAGAATTGTATTAACCGGAAACTTGATACATGTGTGAATACATAGACAAACAGTGTTACTAGTATGCCTCTACTTGACTAGCTCGTTGATCAAAGATGGTTATGTTTCCTAGCCATAGACATGAGTTTCCATTTGATTAACGGGATAACATCATTAGGAGAATGATGTGATTGACTTGACCCATTCCGTTAGCTTAGCACTCGATCATTTAGTATGTTGCTATTGCTTTCTTCATGACTTATACATGTTCCTATGACTATGAGATTATGCAACTCCCGTTTACTAGAGGAACACTTTGTGTGCTACCAAACGTCACAACGTAACTGGGTGATTATAAAGGTGCTCTACAGGTGTCTCCGAAGGTACTTGTTGGGTTGGCGTATTTCGAGATTAGAATTTGTCACTCCGGTTGTCGGAGAGGTATCTCTGGGCCCTCTCGGTAATGCACATCACTTAAGCCTGGTTAGCATTGCAACTAATGAGTTTGTTGCGAGATGATGTATTACGGAACGAGTAAAGAGACTTTCCGGTAACGAGATTGAACTAGGTATTGAGATACCGATGACCGAATCTCGGGCAAGTAACATACCGATGACAAAGGGAACAACGTATGTTGTTATGCGGTTTGACCGATAAAGATCTTCGTAGAATATGTGGGAGCCAATATGAGCATCCAGGTTCCGCTATTGGTTATTGACCGGAGACGTGTCTCGGTCATGTCTACATAGTTCTCGAACCCGTAGGGTCCGCACGCTTAAAGTTCAATGACGGTTATATTATGAGTTTATGTGTTTTGATGTACCGAAGGTAGTTCGGAGTCCCGGATGAGATCGGGGACATGACGAGGAGTCTCGAAATGGCCGAGATGTAAAGATCGATATATTGGACGACTATATTCAGACTTCGGAAAGGTTCCGAGTGATTCGGGTATTTATCGGAGTACCGGAGAGTTACGGGAATTCGCCGGGGAGAAGTATTGGGCCTTATTGGGCCATACGGGAATAGAGGAGAGAGGCCAAAAGGAAGGAGGCGCGCACCCCCCCCCTCTGGTCCGAATTGGACAAGGGGTGCAGCCCCCTTTTCCTTCTCCCTCTCCCCCTCTTTCCTTCTCTCCTACTCCAACAAGGAAAGGAGGAGTCCTACTCCCGGTGGGAGTAGGACTCCTCCCTTGGCGCGCCCTCTTCCTAGGCCGGCCGCCTCCCCCTTGCTCCTTTATATACGGGGGCAGGGGGCACCCCAAAGACACAACAATTAATCTCTTGATCTCTTAGCCGTGTGCGGTGCCCCCCACCATAATCCACCTCGATTATATCGTAGCGGTGCTTAGGCGAAGCCCTGCATGGGTAGAACATCATCATCGTCACCACGCCGTCGTGCTGACGGAACTCTCCCTCAAAGCTCGGCTGGATCGGAATTCGAGGGACGTCATCGAGTTGAACGTGTGCTGAACTCGGAGGTGCCGTACGTTCGGTACTTGGATCGGTCGGATCATGAAGACGTACGACTACATCAACCGCGTTGTGCTAACGCTTCCGCTTTCGGTCTACGAGGGTACGTGGACAACACTCTCCCCTCTCGTTGCTATGCATCACCATGATCCTGTGTGTGTAGGATTTTTTTTTGAAATTACTACGTTCCCCAACACCTACATGGCGAACTGATTGGACGCGTTCATGAGCCCTCGTACCCTCCCCATATTTGGTGTCAATATGAGGGTTTACATACAACCTGAACACATTTGTGAGCACTCAAAGCAACTCTAGCAGATGCGCTATATCGCTGCCTATAGTTTTCGGGATTTTTTAGCCAGAATAGGTGCACTAAAATTCCCTGGGCCCGTAAAAAAAATATATGGGCGGCCCACAAATCGCCGTGTCTGCCACTATATCTAGGGGGAGTGGGGGCGTTTCGGGGTTCCTGTCTTGGATAAGCTCCGCCACCCTCCGCTGAAATCCTCTCCCTTTCGTCACCTTCATTTCGTTTCTCCGACGAGCAATTAGTGCCTTTTTCGCCCTCTCTTGCAGATCCATGGCGGGAGGTGCTCGGAGACGTGGGGGCCGCAGCAGGTCGCCGTCGCACAAGCGCGTCAGGCACGACGCGGAGGTCGGTACTTCCATCCGGCCCTATGTCGAGCTACGGTGCTCGGCTCAAACACGGCGGCCAGGGTGCATGGAGCAGCTTCAACGAGCTTGGCGACCAGCTTTGACCCACCACCAAGAGGCTCCGCGACACGGAGATCATGCACCACGCCGCTAAGGAGACAGTGGAGGCCAGCAAAGAGGGCGCCGCCGAACGCCTCAGGGCGGCGAAGGAGGAGTACCAGTTCGTCGGCATCCTGTAACGGTCGGCGTGCGAGTACCACCTCAACGTCAATCTATGAGCCGCCGCCCCCGACATCGAGCTTATTTTTCTCTATGTTTTTAGTTCATTTGTGTTGATGATCTCCGGTGTGTTAACTATGTAGCGGGAATGAAACTATGTTTAAATTTTTGAATTTAGCGTACGTTTGCGGATATTCAATTTGATGTCCGGGCTCATCTGCATCCCGTGAACAGTAAATTCAAAAAATTACAAAATCCAAAAATTCTGAAAAAATAGGTGAAAGATGTTTCAGTGTGTGAAGTTCGTGTCAAATTTCAACTTGTTCGAATATCTGAGGAGCTCATGGCAAAAAAAGGACAAAGTCGGTCAAAATGATCAGTAAACTTTCTTATAACCCCATAATAAGAATCGGTCTTTTTTTTTGCTGAAAGCTACTGAAATGACCAAACTCCACTAAATTTGGCACGGACTTCCACACACATGAGCATCTAGCATCACAAAAAAATCAATTTCTTTTACACCCGAGAGCCAAAACGCCGTGTCCCGTTTGCAAAATCTATTCTACGCCGAGGCTTAAATAACCGCAAAATCATTTTAGGGCGAACCGTGAAACGATTTCGCGGGACAGATTTATACCGCATCTGCTAGAGTTGCTCTCAAATCCTCCCAATATTAGATGTCAATATGAGGGTTTACAGATAACCCCGACGTATAGAAATGATACGAGGACTTCGATTAGGTCATTTATTTCTTCTCTCTCATGGCCGACCATTGACCGTGTTCATAGACGTTTGAGGAGGATTTAAGGACCGTAGATGCTCTAACCATGGAGCTATATTCAGCTTTACTAGTTAGACAATCGTGAATGAAACACGTGATGATCACTTCAGATGCTCCCTTCCAAATCGGTATTTGGTTTACTCGAAATTCATCTTACTGCCTGACAAAAACTCCGGAAACCATAACTTTCAGCAATTCAGAACCCGAGGTCTACGCCGATTTTTTTTTTCGCGCCCTACACGATCAACGGCTCGTCGGGGGCGGCGGGCTGGTGGTTCACGTCGATGCCGGGGAGGTCCGAGTTGACGGAGAACCTGAGCCACCGCTTCTTCTCCACGAACTTGAGCACCGGCTGCAGCACGAGCCCGACAGCCACGGCGCCGAGGCTCACCAGCGCCACCTTGAGCGTCGACAGCGCGAGCACCGCCACGATCAGCGCCGTCGCGGGCACCAGCATCGCCACGCACCCGGCTGTGCCCAGCGGCACCCTGTACGGCCGCGGGGCGTCGGGCCGCCTCACCCTCAGCAGGACGAACGACAGGAATTCGAGGAGCATACCGAAGCAGTAGAGGAAGTTCTCGGCCGCCACGATCTCCTGGAAGCTCATCGTCGAGAGCAGCAGCACGCCGGAGGCCGAGAAGAGGATGCCGACCAGCGGGGTCCCGTACCGCGAACGGGTGGCGAAGAAGGCCGGCAGCATGCCCCGCTCTGCCATGCCCAGGAGCTGGTACGAGTCGCTGCTCATCTCCGCCACGAACATGCCCATGTTCGACATCGCCGCCGCCGCCTGCATCCACCACATCAGCCACGCGCCGCCGAGCAGCTTCGCGATGTCCGCGAAGTAGCCGTCCGTCCACTGCTCCCTGTCCAGAGGCACCGCGCCGGTCCCGGTGAGGAGAGGGTACAGGTAGCCGACGACCACGAAGATGACCGCGTAGAACAGGGCCTTGGGCAGAGTCTTCGCAGGGTTCCTGATCTCGCCGGACAACGTGCTGATCGAGTCCCAGTAGTTGAGGTTCCAGAACAGAGTGTTCAGGTACAGGTTCCAGTCGACGTTGTGGAGATCCACCTCGAGCCACCTCGCCGGCCGGAGCTTGGGGATGGAGATGAAGCCCATGACGAGGAAAGGCAGGAGGGAGAAGACCCCGAGGCTGATGGCAGCCCACCCAACGACGGTGAGCCCGCGGTAGTTGAGGAGCGTCAGCAGCGCGGTCAGCCCAAGGACAGCGCCGGTCCTGGGCGCGCCGCCGCCCAGCGCCGGGACGCCGGACTTGAGGTAGTCCAAGAAGAGGACGGGGTAGAGCGCATTGTCGATGACGCCGCTGAGCCACTTCATCCACCCCTGCTGGAACCCCCAGTAGGGGCCGAGCGCCGAGGCCACCCACACGACGTACCCGCTGTTCTCCGGGAACATGGTGCCCAGCTCCGCCGTGATGAGCGCCTCCGGGACGCTCCAGATGACGGGGAGGGCGAGGAAGCCCGCGATGGCGAGGAGCGGCCCCGCCGCGCCCACGCTGTCCTCGATCCCGAACGGCCCGCCGGAGACCTCGTAGAAGATGATGAAGATGAGCGGGACGATCGAGAGCGACGCCGGCGATGGCGCTGGCGCGGCGCCCGCGCCCGCGCCGCCAGGGAGGCCCCGGTACTCCGTGCCTTCCTCGCCCATCGCCGGTGCGGCGCCGGTCGCCGGTCCGCCGTTCTGGGCGGGCTTCTGCTGGAGAAGAGAAGACATATAGTTCTTCAGATGACGGCATTAGAGCATCAGAAGTGTTTGAGTTGTGGCAACAAGCGATCAACTAACAGGATACCAAACGCAGATGCAGTATCAAATGCTCATTCGCGGAAATGAAAGAAGGATGCAGTATCAATTCAAATGCGGCGATGGAGCTACGAGATCGGAATCATATTTGCCGCGCAGCCTCGGTGGAGTTGGACATTTCGCCGGCAGCCTACGCAGACGGCGGCGTGCGCTGTCCATGTCCGGCTCATCGGTATTCGGTAACATCTGTCGCTGAACGGACCGCCACGTTGCTTGCTCCGCCTATACACGTATACTACAGCTCCACAAGGCCAGCATCACTCTAGATTGCAGTGGGCTTGCCGATTGCAACGCTCTAGGAGGCCTCCTCTCGGGGCCTTTCTGAGCTGAATGGGCCCCGAGTCCTCTGCTTCAAGGTTCGTCTGCTCCGGAAAGAAAAGAAAAAACTCTGCTCTCGCACGCAGAATCGAATCTCACTCAGAGCCGCGTGATGGCGAGGCAACCAAATCGAAGCGCCAACTGTACGAGAGGGAGAAGATGAGGTGGAAAGGAGATCGGGCGAGCTCACTCGCCTCTTGCCCGGCGTCCGCAGAGCCTGCTCCTGCAGCCGCCGGCGGCGGCGGCGGCGGCGGCGGGCTAGATAACTCCACCTCCGGCCGCCCGACGCTCCCCATCGATTCGCGATTCCCGCGCCTCCCACGGCTCCTCTCGAGTGCCGATGAAGTAGGCAAGGCAAGGCGGTGCGGCGTGGAACGTGTAGATACCGCGCAGCGCAGGGCTTGGCGGAGCGATTGAGTGAAGTATCCTCCTAGCCCCCAAATCAAGCGCAAGCTCCTATAATAATGGAATGCGGCGTGTAGCAAGGGGTGACTGGATCGGGTTTCATTCCTTTTCTGCGGAAAAGGACCAGATTTGTTTGGACCGTTGTCTTCTGAGCTCCTGCGGATATGTGCAATAAAAAACACGATAAACATGTCACATGCAAGATATGTGTAGCTTGCGAGCTCACTGCTTCGCGCCTACACGTCCTTCATTTTTCCCGGACAAGAGACTTTCATTAATCGAGCATTCAGCTTTAACTATGCTGGCTCTCTCGAGCAAGCACTGAGCTGTTGCGAGCGACTCATAGAAGCAACGGTATAACTCTGTTCACATGCCAGCTAATCTTAACTAGCCTAGTGTTCCTTTCATGAACCTCGACCGATTCACCTCCTTCGCTTGCACCTGTTTGAAGTAGATAAAGTAAAAAAAATGAGAGAGTTGAATGAAAGATGATCCATTAGTCTTTATTGATGATAGAAGTGGAGTATTTTTACCCGGGCGGAAGTACACATGTTACTTGGGAGTCAAGTAAATTCAATGTTACTTGAGAGACAAGGAATTACCTAGTTGTCTTGAGAGCCAAGGAAGTACATGGTTGCTTGAGAATCAAGAAACCAATCTAACAATTAACTTAATCCTAATTAGCTTAACTAATAAGCAACTATTCTATTCTTAACACTACCCCTTGTACAACGCCTCTTCTTGGGTATGTCCATCATCTTCACAAATTCTTTGAATAATCTTGAATGTCTCCTTTCAAAAACCCTGTGGAAAAAATATGAGGAGAATAGTGCAGATATGTTGCTAAAACTCCTTTAAACCCAGTGGAAAAAATAATAAGGAGAAAATGATGCAACATATAATGATTATTGGCTCTTGATAACTCATATGAGAAAAACCTTTGAAGAAGGAGAAAACTCATCGGTGAGTTTAGAGAACAATTAATATGTTTTGAGTACTTTCTTTAAAAACCCTGATAGGGAAAACAGAAAGTGTGACGTATGATCTTTGGTAATATATTGCCTCGTTAAAAACCATTATGAGAATCTTTGAGAGAAAACTCACAAGGGAAAAGTGTGCGATATGATATGCCATTGAAAACTCCTTTAAAACCCAGTGGGAAAAATATAAGGAGATATAACATGACATATACGGGCACTTGTGTTTATATTGTCTCGTTAAAAACCTTCATGAGAAACCATTAGGGAAAAACTCATGAAGGAAAAAAGAGTAAAATATATGCAATCTTAGGATTGTTAATAGGTTATAGATTTGGGAGATTACTCCCCCTGAACTTTGCAAACCTGGAGAATGTGTAATACAAATTCCATTGATATGATCATGACATTATGAATGATCTGTAGGATTTTCAAAGTATGTTGTTTGCATATTGTTTCCTCACTTTTCTATAATTCGTGAGGATAAGTAATTTTCGAGCAATGTACTTTATGATATTGCTCTTCATATAACATGTAGTTTTTGAGTAACACAAGTAGTAGCATCTTGACAAATCAAGTTATGTGATTCCGATGAATCCCAACCACATGATTTTGAGTGTGGTTAATCATTCAGCTGGGCCATACATATTTGGCAGTACTTTTAGATAAAGCAATTATGTTAGAATGATTAGTGGAAGTAGCCGTTAAAGTGTATTTAGATGACTTCCATGAGAAGACTATGACTTCCATGAGAAGACTACTCCCGTGAATTCAGTCACTAGTATAGTGATATGGCATTGTTGGGATCAAATAAAGAGCCAATATCATTTCATCATATCATGCTCATATCTTGATTTTCCTGATGGAATACCCAAGATTTGTTGTGAGCTTGACATAAGTTGATATTTCTTATATTGGCCATATAGCTTTTGTTGGGGACTCACTCTGAACAAAGATAGCAAATATAGTGTCAGGCCTGACGTAGTTTGCAATTATATGAGTGCTTTAGTGTTAGTGAGATGTAGAAGTTTAGGCCCTAACATCACTTCATTATCACCCCTAGGTATGAATGGATTTGTACCTTATCAGGGGTAGTATGACCATATTACATGTCTTTTATTGGTATGATATATCTGAAGAAAATATGCCCTAGAGGCAATAATAAAGTTATTATTTATTTCCTTATATCATGATAAATGTTTATTATTCATGCTAGAATTGTATTAACCGGAAACTTGATACATGTGTGAATACATAGACAAACAGAGTGTCACTAGTATGCCTCTACTTGACTAGCTCGTTGATCAAAGATGGTTATGTTTCCTAGCCATAGACATGAGTTGTCATTTGATTAACGGGATCACATCATTAGGAGAATGATGTGATTGACTTGACCCATTCCGTTAGTTAGCACTCGATCGTTTAGTATGTTGCTATAGCTTTCTTCATGACTTATACATGGTCCTATGACTATGAGATTATGCAACTCCCGTTTACCGGAGGAACACTTTGTGTGCTACTAAACGTCACAACGTAACTGGGTGATTATAAAGGTGCTCTACAGGTGTCTCCGAAGGTACTTGTTGGGTTGGCGTATTTCGAGATTAGGATTTGTCACTCCGATTGTCGGAGAGGTATCTCTGGGCCCTCTCGGTAATGCACATCACTTAAGCCTTGCAAGCATTGCAACTAATGAGTTTGTTGCGAGATGATGTATTACGGAACGAGTAAAGAGACTTGCCGGTAACGAGATTGAACTAGGTATTAAGATACCAACGATCGAATCTCGGGCAAGTAACATACCGATGACAAAGGGAACAACGTATGTTGTTATGCGGTTTGACCGATAAAGATCTTCGTAGAATATGTGGGAGCCAATATGGGCATCCAGGTCCCGCTATTGGTTATTGACCGGAGACGTGTCTCGGTCATGTCTACATAGTTCTCCAACCCGTAGGGTCCGCACGCTTAACGTTACGATGACAGTTTTATTATGAGTTTATGAGTTTTGATGTACCGAAGGAGTTCGGAGTCCCGGATGAGATCGCGAACATGACGAGGAGTCTCGAAATGGTCGAGACGTAAAGATCGATATATTGGACGACTATATTCGGACATCGGAAAGGTTCCGAGTGATTCGGGTATTTTTCGGAGTACCGGAGAGTTACGGGAATTCGTATTGGGCCTTAATGGGCTATACGGGAAAGGAGAGAAAGGCCCCAAAGGGTGGCCACACCCCTCCCCATGGACTAGTCCGAATTGGACTAGGGAGGGGGCACCCCCTTCTCCTTCTCCCTTCCCTTCTCCTAGTCCAACAAGGAAAGGAGGAGTCCTACTCCCGGTGGGAGTAGGACTCCCCCCTTGGCGCGCCCTCCTCCTAGGCCGGCCACCTCCCCCCTTGCTCCTTTATATACGGGGGCAGGGGGGCACCCCATAGACACAACAATTGATCATTGATCTCTTAGCCGTGTGCGGTGCCCCCTCCACCATATTACACCTCGATAATATCGTAGCGGTGCTTAGGCGAAGCCCTGCGTCGGTAGAACATCATCATTGTCACCACGCCGTCGTGCTGACGAAACTCTCCCTCAATACTCGGCTGGATCGGAGTTCGAGGGACGTCATCGAGCTGAACGTGTGCTGAACTCGGAGGTGCCGTGCGTTCGGTACTTGATCGGTCGGATCGTGAAGACGTACGACTACATCAACCGTGTTGTGTTAACGCTTCCGCTTTCGGTCTACGAGGGTACGTGGACAACACTCTCCCCTCTCGTTGCTATGCATCACCATGATCTTGCGTGTGCGTAGGAATTTTTTTGAAATTACTACGTTCCCCAACAGTGGCATCCGAGCCTGGTTTTATGCGTTGATGTTATATGCATGAGTAGAACACAAGTGAGTTGTGGGTGATATAAGTCATACTGCTTACCAGCATGTCATATTTTGGTTCAGCGGTATTGTGAGATGAAGCGGCCCGGACCGACATTACGCGTACGCTTACGCGAGACTGGTTTCACCGTTGCGAGCACTCGTTGCTTAAAGGTGACTGGCGGGTGTCTGTCTCTCTCACTTTAGTTGAACCGAGTGTGGCTACGCCCGGTCTTTGCGAAGGTTAAAACAGCACCAACTTGACAAACTATCGTTGTGGTTTTGATGCATAGGTAAGAACGGTTCTTACTAAGCCCATAGCAGCAACGTAAAACTTGCAACAACAAAGTAGAGGACGTCTAACTTGTTTTTGCAGGGCATGTTGTGATGTGATATGGTCAAAGCATGATGCTAAATTTATTGTATGAGATGATCATGTTTTGTAACCGATTTATCGGCAACTGGCAGGAGCCATATGGTTGTCGCTTTATTGTATGCAATGCAATCGCCCTGTAATGCTTTACTTTATCACTAAGCGGTAGCGATAGTCGTAGAAGCATAAGATTGGCAAGACGACAATGATGCTACGATGGAGATCAAGGTGTCGCGCCGGTGACGATGGTGATCATGACGGTGCTCCAGAGATGGAGATCACAAGCACAAGATGATGATGGCCATATCATATCACTTATATTGATTGCATGTGATGTTTATCTTTTATGCATCTTATCTTGCTTTGATTGACGGTAGCATTATAAGATGATCCCTCACTAAATTATCAAAGTATAAGTGTTCTCCCTGAGTATGCACCGTTGCGAAAGTTCTTCGTGCTGAGACACCACGTGATGATCGGGTGTGATAGGATCTACGTTCAAATACAACGGGTGCAACACAGTTGCACACGCGGAATACTCAGGTTAAACTTGACGAGCCTAGCATATAACAGATATGGCCTCGGAACACGGAGACCGAAAGGTCGAGCGTGAATCATATAGTAGATATGATCAACATAGTGATGTTCACCGTTGAAACTACTCCATCTCACGTGATGATCGGACATGGTTTAGTTGATATGGATCACGTGATCACCCAGAGGATTAGAGGGATGTCTATCTAAGTGGGAGTTCTTAAGTAATATGATTAATTGAACTTAAATTTATCATGAACTTAGTCCTGATAGTATTTTGCAAATTATGTTGTAGATCAATAGCTCGCGTTGTTACTTCCCTGTATTTATTTTTGATATGTTCCTAGAGAAAAATTATGTTGAATGATGTTAGTAGCAAAGATGCGGATTGGATCCGTGATCTGAGGATTATCCTCATTGTTGCACAGAAGAATTATGTCCTTGATGCACCGCTAGGTGACAGACCTATTGCAGGAGCAGATGCAGACGTTATGAACGTTTGGCTAGCTCAATATGATGACTACTTGATAGCTTAGTGCACCATGCTTAACGACTTAGAATCGGGACTTCAAAGACGTTTTGAACGTCATGGACCATATGAGATGTTCCGGGTGTTGAAGTTAATATTTCAAGCAAATACCCGAGTTGAGAGATATGAAGTCTCCAACAAGTGCTATAGCTAAAAGATGGAGGAGAATAGCTCAAGCAGTGAGCATGTGCTCAGATTGTCTGGGTACTACAATCGCTTGAATCAAGTGGGAGTTAATCTTCCAGATAAAATAGTGATTGACAGAATTCTCTAGTCACCATCACCAAGTTAGTAGAACTTCGTGATGAACTATAGTATGCAAGGGATGACGAAAGTAATTCCCAAGCTCTTCGCGATGCTGAAATCGACAAAGGTAGAAATCAAGAAAGAGCATCAAGTGTTGATGGTTGACGAGACCACTAGTTTCTAGAAAAGGGCAAAGGGAAGAAGGGGAACTTCAAGAAGAACAGCAAGCAAGTTGCTGCTCAAGTGAAGAAGCCTAAGTCTGGTCCTAAGCCTGAGACTAAGTGCTTCTACTCCAAAGGGACTGGTCATTGGAAGCGGAACTACCCCAAGTATTTGGTGGATAAGAAGGATGGCAAAGTGAACAAAGGTATATTGGATATACATGTTATTGATGTGTACTTTACTAGTGTTTATAGCAACCCCTCGGCATTTGGTACTAGTTCAGTTGCTAAGAGTAGTAACTCGAAACGGGAGTTGCAGAATAAACAGAGACTAGTAAAAGGCGAGGTGACGATGTGTGTTGGAAGTAATTCCAAGATTGATATGATCATCATCGCACAGTCCCTATACTTTCGGGATTAGTGTTGAAACTAAATAAGTGTTATTTGTTGTTTGCGTTGAGCATGAATATGATTTGATCATGTTTGTTGCAATACGGTTATTCATTTAAATTAGAGAATAATTGTTGTTCTGTTTACATGAATAAAACCTTCTATGGTCATACACCCAATAAAATGGTTTGTTGGATCTCGATCGTAGTGATACACATATTCATAATAATGAAGCCAAAAGATGCAAAGTTAATAATGATAGTGCAACTTATTTGTGGCACTGCCGTTTAGGTCATATTGGTGTAAAGCGCATGGGGAAACTCCATACTGATGGGATTTTGGAATCACTTGATTATGAATCACTTGATGCTTGCGAACCATGCCTCATGGGCAAGATGACTAAGATTCCGTTCTCCGGAACAATGGAGCGAGCAACTGACTTATTGGAAATAATACATACTGATGTATGCGGTCTCATGAGTGTTAAGGCTCACGGCAAGTATCGTTATTTTCTGACCTTCACAGATGATTTGAGCAGATATGGGTATATCTACTTGATGAAACACAAGTCTGAAACATTTGAAAAGTTCAAAGAATTTCAGAGTGAAGTGGAGAATCATCGTAACAAGAAAATGAAAGTTTCTACGATATGATCGCAGAGGTAAAATATTTGAGTTATGAGTTTGGCCTTCAGTTAAAACAATGTGAAATATTTTCACTACTCACGCCACCTGGAACACCACAGTGTAATGGTGTGTCCGAACATCGTAACCGTACTTTATTAGATATGGTGCGATATATGATGTCTCTTACCGATCTACCACTATCGTTTTGGGGTTATGCTTTAGAGACGGCTGCATTCACGTTAAATAGGGCACCATGAAAATCCGTTGAGACGACGCCTTATGAACTGTGGTTTGGCTAGAAACCAAAGTTGTCGTTTCTTGAAGTTTGGGGCTGCGATGCTTATGTGAAAAAAAAACTTCAACCTGATAGGCTCGAACCCAAATCGGAGAAATGTGTCTTCATAGGATACCCAAAGGAAACTGTTGGGTACACCTTCTATCACAGATCCGAAGGCAAAACTTTTGTTGCTAAATTCGGAATTTTTCTGGAGAAGGAGTTTCTCTCGAAAGAAGTGAGTGGGAGGAAAGTAGAACTTGATGAGGTAATTGTACCTGCTCCCTTATTGGAAAGTAGTTCATCGCAGAAACCAGTTTCTGTGACGCCTATACCAATTAATGAGGAAGTTAATGATGATGATCATGGAACTTCAGATCAAGTTATTACTGAACCTCGTAGGTCAACCAGAGTAAGATCCGCACCAGAGTGGTACGGTAATCCTGTTCTGGAGGTTATGTTACTAGACCATGACGAACCTACGAACTATGAAGAAGCGATGGTGAGCCCAGATTCTGCAAAATGGCTTGAGGCCATGAAATCTGAGATGAGATCCATGTATGAGAACAAAGTATGGACTTCGATTAACTTGCCCAATGATCGGCGAGCCATTCAGATTAAATGGATCTTCAAGAGGAAGACGGACGCTGATAGTAGTGTTACTATTTACAAAGCTAGAATTGTTGCAAAAGGTTTTCGACAACTTTAAGGTGTTGACTATGATGAGAGTTTCTCACTTGTATCTATGCTTAAGTCTGTCCGAATCATGTTAGCAATTGCCGCATTTTATGAAATCTGGCAAATGGATAAACAAAACTGCATTCCTTAATGGATTTATTAAAGAAGAGTTGTATATGATGCAACCAGAAGGTTTTGTCAATCCTAAAGGTGCTAACAAAATATGCAAGCTCCAGCGATCCATCTATGGACTGGTGCAAGCATCTCGGAGTTGGAATATACGCTTTGATAAGTTGATCAAAGGATATAGTTTTATACAGACTTGCGGTGAAGCCTGTATTTACAAGAAAGTGAGTGGGAGCACTACAACATTTCTGATAAGTATATGTGAATGACATATTGTTGATAGGAAATAATGTAGAATTATTCTGCAAAGCATAAAGGAGTGTTTGAAAGGAGTTTTTCAAAGAAAGACCTTGGTGAAGCTGCTTACATATTGAGCATCAGGATCTATAGAGATAGATCAAGACGCTTGATAAGTTTTTTCAATGAGTACATACCTTAACAAGATTTTGAAGTGGTTCAAAATGGAACAGTCAAAGAAAGAGTTTCTTGCCTGTGTTACAAGGTGTGAAATTGAGTAAGACTCAAAGCCCGACCACGGCAGAAGATAGAAAAAGAATGAAAGTCATTCCCTATGCCTCGGCCATAGGTTCTATAAAGTATGCCATGCTGTGTACCATATCTATTGTATACCCTACACTGATTTTGGCAAGGGAGTACAATAGTGATCTAGGAGTAGATGACTGGACAACGGTCAAAATTATCCTTAGTGGAATAAGGATATGTTTCTCGATTATGGAAGTGACAAAAGGTTCATCGTAAAGGGTTACGTCGATGCAAGTTTTGACACTAATCTAGATGACTCTAAGTCTCGGTCTAGATACATATTGAAAGTGGGAGCAATTAGCTAGAGTAGCTCCGTGCAGAGCATTGTAAACATAGAAATTTGCAAAATACTTACGGATCTGAATGTGACAGACCCGTTGACTAAAATTATCTCACAAGCAAAACATGATCACACCTTAGTACTCTTTGGGTGTTAATCACATAGCGATGTGAACTAGATTACTGACTCTAGTAAACCCTTTGGGTGTTGGTGACATGACGATGCGAACTATGGGTGTTAATCACATGGTGATGTGAACTATTGATGTTAAATCACATGGCGATGTGAACTAGATTATTAACTCTAGTGCAAGTGGGAGACTGAAGGAAATATGCCCTAGAGGCAATAATAAAGTTATTATTTATTTCCTTATATCATGATAAATGTTTATTATTCATGCTAGAATTGTATTAACCGGAAACTTGATACATGTGTGAATACATAGACAAACAGAGTGTCACTAGTATGCCTCTACTTGACTAGCTCGTTGATCAAAGATGGTTATGTTTCCTAGCCATAGACATGAGTTGTCATTTGATTAACGGGATCACATCATTAGGAGAATGATGTGATTGACTTGACCCATTCCGTTAGCTTAGCACTCGATCGTTTAGTATGTTGCTATTGCTTTCTTCATCACTTATACATGTTCCTATGACTAAGAGATTATGCAACTCCCGTTTACCGGAGGAACACTTTGTGCGCTACCAAACGTCACAACGTAACTGGGTGATTATAAAGGTGCTCTACAGGTGTCTCCAAAGGTACTTGTTGGGTTGGCGTATTTCAAGATTAGGATTTGTCACTCCGATTGTCGGAGAGGTATCGTAGCGGTGCTTAGGCGAAGCCCTGCGTCGGTAGAACATCATCATTGTCACCACGCCGTCGTGCTGACAAAACTCTCCCTCAACACTCGGCTGGATCGGAGTTCGAGGGACGTCATCGAGCTGAACGTGTGCTAAACTCGGAGGTGCCGTGCGTTCGGTACTTGATCGGTCGGATCGTGAAGACGTACGACTACATCAAACGCGTTGTGTTAACGCTTCCGCTTTCGGTCTACGAGGGTACGTGGACAACACTCTCCCCTCTCGTTGCTATGCATCACCATGATCTTGCATGTGCGTAGGAATTTTTTTGAAATTACTACGTTCCCCAACAATATCCACACTGAACTTCTTGTATATGTATTGGATATATGTAGACTGATATGTATTCTTAAGAGAATGCTCAAGTTGTAAGCTTAAGCTAAATTTGGTTGAATCCAAATTTTCCGTCTTAAGATGATTTTACGTATTATTAGGTCTTGTAGAGACACTGATGACAAAATCATCAATGTACACTAAGGTGATGTCAGGAAATCAAATTTGGGATTCATTTATTAAACATGTAAATAATCATCATTATTCGAGTAATCATTTTGAAGAAGGAACTCGTTTAGTCGGTGGTACCATATGATTCAACTGTTCCAAATCATAGAGTGACTTTGAAGTTTTACACAAAAACATGTTGCGATTTGTTTTTGGATTCAGAATTGTAAGCCCTTCAGGAACTTTAATATAAATATTCGAAATGAGTGATCCATATGAGTATGTAGTCATTGCATCCATCAACTGCATGGATATTATTATTATTTTATTGCCAATGATATTTAGTATCGAAACATAATTCCACTCATACCAAGAGGGTATGCTAAATCATAATTGATGCCGGGTCTCTGCGTGAACCCTTTTGCTACAGGCCTCGCTTTCTCACCACCTCGTTGACTTTATCTATGAATGAGAATTTTTTAGTATTCCATATGGAAGATACTTATGAGGAGTAGGTATTACTGTAGTAAATACCACTCATTTGTTGAGCAAGTGCTATTCTTCATTACTTGCTTCCTTTTATGTGAACCAATATGAGTGTAAGAGGCACTCTACCATGGATTTTGGTTCTGGGCCCAAAAGGTTTTAGTAATTTGAGAAGAAATATATGTTGACAAATATAGTCTTTAGTTTATATGATTCTGATGGAATCATTGAAGTTTGTGGACAAAATATTTATTCCTTTTTAACTCCTTGTGATTTCCTACAACAAATGGAGTCAAGGTGTTTCGATGTCCCGGCACCAAAACATTTGTGCACATTTATGCCGGGCTTTGGATGATGAGCATCCAGTGAGGTGTCTTTCGACTTGATGTTGAATTACATTTACTGGTTGAGGATTTGATTTCCTCTGTTTCCGCGGAAGCATATGAAAAGTTATAACTCTTCTTGTCAGATTTTCTCCCGCTCTTGCTCTCATTTGGGGAGAAGGGTGGTTTATCAAGTACCTCCACTCTTTCTAACACTTTATTACAGGAATATAGAATGTAGTAACACTTGTCATCAGTAAATGTATGTGGTAGATTTGCAATGTGTTGCAAATATATGATTCTCTAAACTTCTAGTTCAGATTCTTTGAGTACGTGGATATAAAGATTGAATATCAATAACATTGCTAATTTATTTCTCGGGCATTCTTTGTGGTACTTACATCCCCCTAATGTCGGAAAATATCCTTATTGCTGATGCAATCAGCATATGGGCTATGAATAATTTTGATTGACGAATACATTGTTATTCCTCACATAGATCCCTAATTTTCTGTGAGTGCGCATTGATGTACGCTGGAGTGGTGATATCGGTATGTGACCGAATTATTGCAGATGGGAAATACTTTGCTGATTTCCACGTAGTTACTACAAGGGAAAAGTAGTATGATATGAAGTTGGTATGATTTAGACCATACTTATGGTGTGTAAGGTTGTATGTGTCCAGCAAGAGGCTGGTAAATTTACAATTCTTTAAAAGTGGTCATGTAATTCAGTTGACTATATTTGATAAGAAATTTAGTCAAACCATTCTGGGTATGTACATAGTGTCATGGAATTAACACGACAGATGCCCTTGTGAAAGGACTAGGTGTGGAGCCATCGCACGTAGTTTAGCTCGAAGGGGTTGAACGGGACAAAGGAGACAAGGTTTACCCAGGTTCGGCCCCTCTCAACGAGCTAAAAGCCTACGTCCTGCTTCTATTTGTATTGCTTGAGTTTCAATTACAAGGGAGTGATTACGCTTGACCTAGCTATCGATCAGTTGTTTCTTGAGTTAACCTGCAGTTGGGTCTCACCTTTATATACACAGTTCGAGGCCCGAGGCTTACAAGAGTCCGAGCCGGATCACACAATGTGATCGACCTGGTTTCTAAACCGCCTTGCCTTACTAGGCAAGCCACCATATGGCGGTTCACATGTCCGGGTCTTGGGCCACCACCAGGCCCGCCTCTTGAGCCACCATCTTCACACTTCATCTTGTTGGGCCTAATTGGGCCTTTCTTCATGAGTCGCCAATGGTGTAAACCGGCCCCTCCTGGGCGGGTCACACCTCGGGGTTATATCCCCAACATTATGCACCAGATTGATTTGAACTTGTTCATGTCAACCTTCACTGCTCCAAGTTGGCGATTCTTCCTTTCAAAGTTTAATAATGAACAAATCGTATAACTCGCCGTGATGTCATGCAAAATAAATATAGAGAAAATCCATGACATCACAACAGATCTTTTTCGCATTAGTTAGTCATCCGAGAATCGAGGCGCCTCCGATGTTTAGATAATCATGACATCTCCTTGATTCCCGCACCTGCCATCTCACTATTTCACCTTCTTCCTTATAAATAAGCCCGAGGGGGTTTCCTTTTCACTTTTACCCCGACCCCCTTGCGCTTCCACTTCTTCTTCGTCATGACCTCCACAGCTAGAGCTCTGCCACTCCGGCCGACCTTCATCGGTGACTCCAACAAGGGCCAATGCATCAACCTGAACAAACCAGAAAACCGCGGTGCACTCCTGCTGTCCATCAGCCTCAACAGGTAAAACTCTTTTCTTTACCCAGATCCACATTAGATTGATCCCGTTCATAGGGTTCATCGGAGTTCGTCGTGCTTGTCGGAGTTCATCTCAGTTTATCCATCATGCCGCTTAGTTCATTCACAAGAAACGATATCGAAACCTTGCGGCAGTAGTCGTGGTATTTGCCTCAAATCATAGATGTATCCACTCTTCCTGAGATTCAATCCCAGCTTGCATGTTCTTCCACTGCTGTACATTAGGTTTAGCAATTATTCACCTTTTTGCGAACTGTTGTAGATCCGTAAACATAGTTGTAAACTTGTGAAACTTGTTTGCCCCACACTTGGCGAAATTTCAACAATCGTGGATTTCGTAGACAATTGATAGACGGCTGACCCACCGTTCATTGTTTAGGCGGCTTACAGCAGCAACTTTGTACTATGCCAATACTTATATAATTTTAGTCATGAGTCGGTAACCCGCCGGCATCTCTCCGGCTTATCCATGTAGTTTACAACCTTTTCCATGACCCGCCATAATAATTGTCCCTTATAACCAGTCGTTAATCATTGGGCGGTTTAACCTCATAATATTTAACCCACCAATTATTTATTCTCGGGCATCCACTGCCGAAAAATGACTAAGTCCACCACATCTTGTGACTGGGTTGCTTCTACTGTCACTGAACAATCTCTCAAGGAATATGTTGGGATGGGCGTTTTGCCAGCGAAAGACGTTATCCACTGGCGGGTTCCAGGGGCTGAAACTAAGTGAAAGGATCAATATAGTTGACTAGAGGGGGGGGGGGTGAATAGGCAACTAACAATTTTTAGCTTTTATTTACCAAATTAAACTTTGCATCAGAGTAGGTTGTCTTGATATGCAACTAGGTGAGCAACCTATATGATGCAACAACAACAAGCACACAAGCAAGCAAGGGATACAACTAAATATAAGCTTGCACAAGTAGAGGTAAGAGATAACCAAAAGTGGGGCCGGTGGAGATGAGGGTGTGTTACCGAAGTTCCTTCCCTTTGAGAGAAAGTACGTCTCCGTTGGAGCGGTGTGGAGGCACAATGCTCCCCAAGAAGCCACTAGGGCCACCGTATTCTCCTCACGCCCTCACACAATGCGAGATGCCGTGATTCCACTATTGGTGCCCTTTGAGGCGGCGCCCGAACCTTTACAAACAAGGTTGGGGCAATCTCCACAACTCAATTGGAGGCTCCCAACGATACCACGGAGCTTCACCACAATGGAATGTGGCTCCGCGGTGACCTCAACCGTCTAGGGTGCTCCAACACCCAAGAGTAACAAGATCCGCAAGGGATTAGTGGGGGAATCGAATTTATCTTGGTGGAAGTGTAGATCCGGGCCTTCTCAACCAATCCCTAAAGAATCAACAAGTTTGATTGGCTAGGGAGAGAGATTGCGAAAATGAGCTTTGGAGCAACAATGGAGCTTGGGGGAAAAGAGGTGAGTCAACTTGGACAACAAGATCTCCTTTTATAGTGGGGGAATCAATCCAACCGTTACCCCCCTCTTCAGCCCGCACAGAGCGGTACTACTGCTCAGTGGGGCGGTACTACTGCTGGTAGCAGCGGTACTACCGCGACCCCCAGCGGTACTACCGCGGTGAATGAGAGTAGAGCCAACAGAGGAGGAACGAAATACAGAGGGGGTGTTTGGGCAGCACCAGTAGCGGTGGTAACTGCGGTACTACCATTGCTACTGTCGCTGCTAGTGCTGCTCAACCTGACATGAGGAGTTCACCCTCGAATCGAGGCGGTAGCAGTGCCAACCTAGGACGGTACTACCGTCGATGCACCCCAGCGGTACTACCGCTGTAGAACAGCGGTACTGCCGCTTGAGGTCCATGGGCGGTACTACCGCTCTGGCGGCGGTACTACCGCGAGCACCTCACAACCTCCACTTTCGATGAAACGACAAACTCCAAGGAGGGGAAAGGAGCTGGGGGTGAAAAGATGAAGTGTATGTGTTGATTCCACCCTAGCATTTCCAATGCAGACCCCCTCTTGATAGTACGGTGTCTCCTACGACTCAAGTCCACCAAAATCGAAACGAAAGAGACTATACCGTCTTCACATAAAGCTCCGAGGGGAAGGAATCGTCTCGTGCCAATGAATGAATCTCTGAAATACTCAACGCACACGATTATTCCGCAAAAGCATTATCATCTATCACTAAAACTACTTAGAGAGAGATATGCCCTAACAATCTCCCCCTTTTTTGGTGGATTGATGACAACACGGGATTTGCACAAAGTAATGACATGAGAGTAAGCGAATCCCACAACTAAAAAATATAGACGACCCCCCTAGATGTGTGCACTTAATTAGAAGTGCCTTTGGATTGCAAAGTACACACATTAGGATCAACACTCCCCTTATATTTTATAGTCTGACAACAATTGCATCAAAGATAAGACATATATGAGCTAGGATGCAATAGAGTGGCAAGTGAGCAAAGTAGACATATGAGATAAGCATGAACTCACAAACTACTAAAGTATTTTACATACAAAGATAATAATAGGATAGGGTAGCATATGTCTCACACCATATGATAGGGTACCAGGACTCACGAGCACAAACCAAACCAAAGCAAATGGCGATAAAAGAGAGTTTGCGAGAGAGAGAAAGACAAGGCAAATAAGACACTCGCAACTCGACAAATCCCTAAACTCTCTCCCCCTTTGACATCGAGACACCAAAGGGGCAAAGAGTGCTGCTACGGCCACAGGTGATAGCATAACTGAAGATCTCCAGCATCACATCCCCGCGTGATCGCCCGCTCCTCCATCATCCGCAGGAGGCTGCTCGATGTCTGAGTCTGTTGATGGGCAGTGCTGCTGAACCCACTCCTTCTCATCTGTGATCTTGCCCTCAGATCCGTTGGCAACTGTTGAACCTAACTGACGCATGAGCTCCTTGTGACGGCCCCTGGCCGTCTTCTAAGACACATGAGCCATATACTGTCCATGAGACATGCAGAACAGTTTCTTCATCTTGCGCTTGAGCTTCTTTGCCCATGAGGGCTCCGCTCCAGAGGGCTCATAATCATCATCATCAGCCTCTGTCTCAACGTCGTCAGCTCCAGATGGAATCCCAGACCTCGAAACCGATGAGCCCCAGTTCTCCTTCTTCCTCAGACGCTTGATCTCATGAGGGATCAACTTGCCAGTCTCCAGCACGACATTAGGATAAGTGTGCACCCACGCCTTCTCAATAAGCAACATGAGAAAAGGACCATAGATGGGGCACTTGCGCTCAGAGACAGTGGTAAGAAGCTCAGACCACATGACATGAGAGATATCCAAGGCCTCTCCAGTGTTCTCTTCTTTCTCATGCTGACAGAAAAGTAACATGTCCACGAGAAACGAGTGAACCATATCCAAGTTCCCAATGCGTGCGAAAAGAGTCTCCCTGAAGATGCAATGAAGGATGTCCAGGTAGGCAGGCAGCTCATACGTCTCCTTCTGCATCTCGGGTTAGTCTTCACAGTGCAAAATGGCTAGAGAGCTTGCTTGTGAGTAGAGGTTGTCTTCTGGTGAGGATGAAAGCCAACCGGGTTCTCAAGCCCTTGATCTTCAATCCCAAACAATTCCATGAATGCCTTCCATTTGACAGACAGAAGTTTGCCATTAGTCATCCAAGTCAAGGTCCTTTCCGCATCAGTGCCCAGATGAACCGTGGCATAAAACTGAGCCACTAAATCCGCATCAAAGTCCTTGTTGAACTGCATAATCCTGAGAATATTCAGCTGAGTACACATCTACAGGGCTTCACGAAAGTAGGCATGATCCTTCTCCATATAGTTAGTGTCGATGGTGCGAACATCAACATAGAGATTCTTCTTTGCTTTGATCACATCAAAGTAGATTGCCCACTGAAACGGTTCCAGAAAGGACGGTTGACAATATTGGGCTCTTGATCTTGCTCATAGGGATTGCGCCGACGCTTCTCCCGGAACTCCTTGGCAGTCATCTTAGTCACGGACTTGGGCTTCGGCTTGCACTACAAAAAAAAGACACATCCGTGACATTTTGGGCCGAACGAAATTTTTTTCTGTCATACATATGACACTTCTATGACGATAATTGTGACAAAACCCGGTATCATCATAGATGTGGTGGGTCCTACTTCTATGACAAAAAATCATGACAGAAAATGGGCTTTTCGTCCTGGGCGGGCCGGAGACGCAGCTGCATGACATTCTTTGGGCCGTCCATGACGGAAAAAACCGTGGTAGAAGCGAGGGCGAGGAAAATTTCGGGGAGTTCCCGGTTACGGTGGGAGGTCGGGGGCCAAGCGATGCGCGTTTCTCTTGTACACGTACGCGCGTGTGTGCGAGGCGTTGGCTCTAACTGAACCCGAGCGAGGCGTTGGGCTCTAACTGAACCCGAGCGATTGCACTGCAGGCTACGCGTTACTGAACCCGAGCGATCGATCGATGGCTATTAACTGAACCCGATCGAGCGATTCCTTCGCTACTGCTGCTAACTGAAGCCGATCGATGCTGCCTCTGGATGAACAGTGAGCGTTGCTGGGGGGGTTTGGATGAACAGTTCCCGGTGGGGGTGGATGAACAGGACCCCGTGGTGTTGCCTCTGGATGAACAGGACCCCGATCGATCGAGCCGGTTGGGGCTGGATGAACAGGACCCTGTGAAGGGCAGGATGAATAGGACCACCCTGTGGAGGGCAGAATGAACAGTAGACGGTGGAGGGCTGGATGAGCAGTAGCCCGTGGAGGGGTGGTTGAATAGGAGCCCGTGGAGAGGCTGGTTGAACAGTAGCCGGTGGAGTAGCGCGTGGTGGAGGCTGGATGAACAGGAGCCCGTGGATGAACAGTCGCAGGTGGAGGCTGGAGGAGATCGACGGTGGATGAACAGTAGCCCGTGGAGGCTGGAGGGGGTCGACGGTGGAGATGAACAGTTTCCCGTGGAGTCCCGTTTTGCGGTGCGCCACACCCCTCCCGATGAACAGGACCCCCGTTTCGACCGTAGCGCTCCAACACAAGTCCGTTTCCTCCATTTTGCGGTACGCCACACCCCTCCCGATCAACAGGACCCCTGTTTCGACCGTAGGAGGTCCGTTTCCTCCGTTTTGCGGTACGCCATACCCCTCCCGATGAACAGGATCCCGTTTCAAACATGGCCGGTCGAACACAAGGTCGTTTCCTCCGTTCTGCGGTACGCCAGGCCTCGTTTCCATCGGCTGTTCCATCCAAGCCCTCCCGATGAACACGACGACGCATTCTGTTCCGACCCAGCCGGTTGGCTCCCCATGAACACGACGACGACGCTGTTTCTCCGTTCCGACCCAGCCATGTACACGAGCCCTGGCCGTATGTATGCGCGAGTAGGCGTTCGAGACCCTGCCCGTATGTACGTACGTGGCCGTATTTTCTTTCTTGCACACTGGCCGTTGTACGTACGTGTACATGCTACGTGCGTGCCTCTACTACGACACGTGCATGCCTCTACATCCACCAGTATATATGTACGTACACGTTCGCGACCAGAATGACAATGCTGCGTACGCTTCGACCAGGTGGGTCCCGACTGTCAGGCACTTCCTTGCCTGCGAAGATGTAGCTGGTGGGTCCCAGCAGTCAGGGGGCGAATCGTTTTTTTTGCTCGGACGCACTTCCTTGCGTGCGAAGATGTAGCTGGTGGGTCCCAGCAGTCAGGGGAAACGTTTTTTTTGGCGAAATACAGTGGCCCGTCCGGTGGGTCCCAGCTGTCAGGTGGAGGAGTCATTATTTTCCGCGTAATAAGGAGGCACTTCCTTGCTACGGCCGTGGACCCAGCTGTCAGCCTCTCCACGTACAGTCCACATCCGATGGAAGTCGTTCCTTGACCACGTTGACCACGCCGCGCCGAGAGCACCAGGGCGGTGGACGACGACGAGGCCTAGGAAGGGGACGACGGGGAGCCGGGGAAGACGCGGCAGTGGAAGCCCGCGTGGAGAGGAGTACGAGGGTTCACTGGTTCGGCTGCGGTGTGAGGCTCCCGTCGCCGCAGGGCCTGGCCAGCGGTGGGAATAGTAGGGGGCAGTGAGGCCTCCGCGCCAGCACAGCCGGCCACGGGAGGCAGGAGCATGCGGCACGACCGGTGCTGCTTTGGGCGGCTGGAGCAAGAAGACCAGAGGTTGAAGAAGCACTACGGCCGTTGGATGGACATCGTACGGTCACTGGAGCTAGAATTGTTCATATTGACTAAAGTTGACAAAGGCCCCTGTCCCAGTCAACTTAGTAGGCCCACATGTCAGCCTCCCACCATGGTGGGTCCCAGCTACCAGGGGGAGTATTCATTTTTTTGTGCGTAATAAGGAGGCACTTCCTTGCGTGCGAAGATATAGCTGGTGGGTCCGAGCTGTCAGCGGCGGTAACGTTTTTTTCGCGAAATACATAGGCCCTTTCGGTGGGTCCCTGATGTCAGGTGGAGGAATCATTATTTTGCGTGTAATAAGGAGGCATTTCCTTGCATGCGGCTGTGGACCCAGCTGTCGGCCTCTCCACGTACAGTCCACTTCAGATGCATGTCGGTCGTTGACCACGTTGACCAGGCCGCGCCGAGAGCACCAGGGCGGTGGACGATGGCGAGGCCTAGGAAGGGAATGACACGGAGGCAGGGAAGACTCGGCAGTTGTCTCCCACGCGGAGGGGAGTACGACTGTACGAGGGTTTACTGGTTCGTCTACCGTCGCCGGAGAATAAGAGCAGGTCTGGGTGAGTAGAGGGATGGCTAGGCCAGCGATGGGAGTATGGTGGGGCGGTGAGGCCTGCGCGGCAGCAGAGCCGGCCGCGGGGAGGAGGAAGCAGGCAGTCCCGCCGGCGTTTGTTTGAGCGGCTAGAGCAGGAAGAGCAGAGATTGAAGAAGCACGACGGCCGTTGGATGGCCATCCAACAGTCACTGCTTGCGCGTCAACCTTTTTTTAGGAAAGGCTCAAATCTTTGGAAAACAGCATACAACCCATCTGCCATTATTTCTAATAATTTACAGCCCATTTGCTAATTCTGGAGGTTTCTTTTGGAGCCCATATTCTTTTTGTTAGCATTACAGCCCATATTCTGGCCACGGTTAAAAAATTATACGAAATGTTGCATATTTCGGTGCGGTCCGAACTGTTTTTAATCCCAAAATTTCGAGTCACATTCAAACTGATTTTAAAAATAAATGTATATCAATATAAAATCCAACAAATTGTCCACGTATAAAAATTAATGCAATTTAAAATCTTGAAATGAAAAAAAGAAATTTGAAAGTAATTGCCGGTTTGATGTGTTTTAAAAATGTACAGCCCATTTCTCATTACTAATAGGCCATTTTCTCGTCCACCCGAATGAAGCTCTCCTCGTCTTGAAAGATTTGCAGCCCAATAGGCCTGACAAAGCGACTTACTTGGCAAATCACAAAAAAACTGGGCTAGCCAATTTCAGAAAGAAAAAAAAACTACTGGGCTGGTCTGTGGTAAACATAAAAGAGAAGGCTGTCTAGACATGCCAGAGTGCCCCGCACAGCCCAGTTTACACCCTGCTTCCGTCTCAAAAACAAATTAGATAAATGCCACAATAAATATGGCGATTCGTAAAAATGCCACTGCAATTTTCAAACTTTGAAAAATGCCACTGCAATTTTTGCAAACTTTGGAAAACGCCACTGCAATTTGCAAACTTTGAAAAACGCCACTCCAGACTTCGAAAAATGCCACTGGGGATGGCATGAAATGGCATTTTTGAAAGTTTGGAAATTGCAATGGCATTTCTTAGAAACACCAGATTTGGAGTGGCATTTATCAAATTAACCCAAAACAAAAATAACTGGGCGAGTTGCTGGGTCCCTGATGTCAGCTGCTCGTTGTGCAACTCCCTCGTTTATTGACTACGTTGACAATGGCATGGGACCCAGATGTCAGAAATCCATTACGAGGAGCCATTTTTTATTGGATTGAAATAAGGAGGCACTTTGCTAGCGTACTGTCATGACCTTGGCGGGTCGCTGCTGTCATCCTCTCCACGTACAATCATCTTCTGGTTGTGTACACGTCAACTTGGTAGGCCCACAGGTCAGCCTCTAAACCCGTGGAGGACAAATACAACCCATTTAAAAAATAACAGCCCATTCCATATGTTCAAACGGAAAATTCAACATTCAGAGCAAAGTAACAGGTCTGATCCACATATAGAGTACTGAACTTCCACGTTGACAACCATCAGAGCCAAGTTAACTATCTACTTCCACTAATACTCTAGTAGCGTACAAGTACTAACTTACTCTTAGCTAACTAGACGATGCCGGCCGCCATCTGCGGTACACGCTAAACGCCGGCACCGGCGTCCTCCGCCTCGCCTCGGACTTGCCAGAGGTGCGATAGGGTGCGTTGCTCACGCGCATTGGCCCTTTCCATGCCGGCGTGGTCCACCGAAGCTTCGGCTTCTAAGCGGGAAACCCACTTGACGAGCTGGTAGTAAAAATCGGCGTCGCGAACGCGTGCGTGCCCGACAGCCTCCAGGGCTATTTGCCGGGCGCCGGCCTCCACGTAGTAGGCCCACGTGCGGGCGCTCTGCTCGTGACTCAGAGCATCGGTGCGTTGCTGCTCCATGCCCCGCTGGCGGCGCAAATCGGCGATACGCTGCTCATCCGCCAAGCGGTCGCGCTCCAACAACTCCTGCTCCTCCGCCAGGCGATCGCTCTCCAACAAGTCCTCGATCTCCGCATTGCCATCTAAAGACCGATAGAATGCCTCCTCCCTCCGTCGGCCTTCCGGTGAAAAACCGAACACTAGTTCCGGCGGTGACCGCCTCCGGCCACGCCTATCGCGGACGGGCGGGGGCATGGCAGACATGGCGAGAGCGAGGATAAGTGGCAAGCAACGTCGGGCCGGTGGGGGCTTATGAGGATAGGGCGAGTTGGGTCATGGTGCCACCATAGAAGGCCGAGAAACAGTACTTATAAGCGGAAGGTAGCGCGACGGTCATCGGAATTCAATGCATAATGAAGCAGGCATGGCTTAGCGCGCCAGCTTGCCGTGGAAAACTAGAGAAACTAAAATTCTGACTGTGCCATCCCGTCCCGTCCGTGCTGGGTTGCACGCCGGCCTTACGGTCAAACGAGTGCACTCGAATCATCTCCCTCCTTGTCAATAATGATTCCACGGATTTAAAAGGCCCACAACAATTAAAGCGCATATTTTTCGCATCAGTTAGCTGCCTTAATTATGGTCGGCTGCATGCGGGCACTCAAAATCGCTCGCAGCCAGTACGCGGAGCAGCATGCAACGAGTCGCAGCCGAGGGCATTAATTGATGAACTTTAGCTGGGAGATAAGGGCATTTGGGAACATTTTTGCTAGCAGTTTCTTCAGATTCGCATGGCATTTTCTTCAGAGCAGCTTGTCAGTTTCTTCAGAGGTAGGCATTTCTATTCAAAAAACTGCCACTTCGGATCTTGCGTCACAACTAAAACAGCCAGGAGCGCATTAGTAGGCTAGCTAGTGATCGATCGGTAACTTGTAAACACTGAGCGAACAGATATAAGGAACTGTTAATGCATCTCAATGATTCACAGATCATATACAAATATGTAGCTCCAAAAGCAAAGATCAGCCACAACTAAAACCAACTAGTACGATTCCCATACATAAGATCAACATGTTAATGCATCTCAATGATTCACAGATCATATACAAATATGTAGCTCCAAAAGCAAAGATCTAGAAAAAACATATGTTCTTCCTACTAACATGGATGCTTCTCTTGGCCAACATTCAGTACAGACTGAATGACAAATTTGTTTGTGAAGTCTACAATTCCTCTTGCAAACGTAAGTGGTTTCACCAACAGCTGGAACCATGGGAATGAACCACGCATGATGGAGGAACATCCACTGCAATATGATTTGGTCTTCTCTTGATCACACGGCGAGACTATTTTTGGAATACAAACTTTAACTTAGGCAAAATGATGCCCATTGTATAATTAGACCAAAGCAATGAAGCACCTAGTGTTGGCCAGAAAATTGCTATCCCAATCTTGATAATCGATCAAACATAAAAACTTGATCGAACGAATCAAGAGAACAGCCGGAGGAGGAGGTGCCCACTCTTAACCTTTCCTCTTGTCTTCATAATTTTTTGTGCAGTTTAACCAAAATAAAATGACATCAGCGCCTTGGCATTTTGGTGACACTATACAAAAAAATTAACTTATCTCATGAAAGTGAGGTATGTAATCTATAAGCATTAACAGTGCAAAAATCTGAAGGTAGTAACAAGTTTCATCATTGGTATACTGGCTGTGCAACATCATTAGAAGGCCTTAGTTGAAAAATCTTTAATACATCCACAATCAACAGCTAACCTTGAAATAATACAGTGACATTAAATGGCATTGCTTAAATTTATCGGTGGTATTAGACTGAGTGCGGCATTAGTTAAATGTGGCATCACTTTAGCAGTAGCATTGCTTGACTTGACTGCTGGCGTTATACTAACAGCAAAAAAGTTAGACTAAGAGCATGCGAGGCCCATTCGGACAGTGGGCGCACCAGTACGATGTACCTCCACGGACGCATAGAGTGGTGAGGGAGGTATGGTTGCCCAGAGCAACAAATATCCAGGCAGCATATGTGGATTACGTCCCATTTTTGTTATGTTTAGCCACCTTTTTCCTATGTGAGGACAACAAACCGATCGACCTGGTCATTCTCTATTGCGTTGTCATGCCTTTCTACCCTTCTTCAACCAAGAGACACGAGACTCGTTCCTTAGCTACTGATTTTCCCCTTCTCAACCTAGATGTGGGTTCGATGCCTACTCTCTTGGACAGTACAATCTCCCTTCCTTTCCTTATTCAACCCAGACATGGATTAGTCTGCATGAAGTAGGGTTTCCTTTAATAGTGAAATTAAGGTTTTCGTCTGCGTGACCAGCAGAGCAGAGGATAGCAAATTGGGAAGATGGTGGAGTGGAAAAAGATCCACATGCAGTGACATGGCAGATGGGGCAATAGAACAAGGGTATGGTTCGAAAAGAGGTAGCATACCTGAGGATCGGCGGGCGCTAGGTCTGAGAGGACGGCCTTGTCGTCAGTGTGTGACCTCGCTCGCCGACGACGAGTGCGTCAACACTGCACGTCCTTTTCTTCCCCGGCGGATCTGTGACCACCGGTGAGGAGGGAGAGAGAGGCCGTCTTTTTTAGATCTGGAGAGAGGGTGATAGCGTGAGAAGCAAGTGGGCAGCCCTTAGCAAGAAAGCTCTGAAGCTCCAGCCTATATATCTTTTTTATACTACTAGTACTAGAGGTGGAGTAGTGGTAGAGTAGTTTATATTTTCTCTACAAACAGTACCAGTTAGTCGTGCTTCAAAACTGAACGGCATGCCATTAAAAAAATAAAGTCGAGAAATAATGCGGCACCTCGGGCCAACGTGGCCAGATCGCATTTTGCACGAGAAATTTTACACGGTGTTTTGTTGACATGTGGTCCCGTTCCAACATGTTAGTGAGACGACGGCGAGTCCTTTTGTACAATTTCCGAAAGGACGTGTAGGCCGGGGCGCCTCTTCATGTACCGTGGCAAACTGGCAACCGTCCACCGACTCTTCGCCTTTCCCTCTCGATTTGGAACTGCTGTCGCACGCTCTTCCTCCCTCCTCCATTTGCCTTCACCCTTCCTTCTGCCATTGTTTGATCGTCTTCTCCATGGAGGGAACAAGCCAGAAACGACCCCGTTATTCTTGCCCCGATCTGAAAGATGACGTGATGGGGGAACTCATTGATCGGTGCGACGTCATCACCTCGGCTAGCATGGCAGGTTCGTTCAAGCCAATTCTCGACTCAACTAATAACATCATTACAAGGAACCCAAGGGTCCAGGAGCGGTTTGATCTCCCTTATCTTCTTTGCTATAAGCCTGTTCGCATGGGCACGGACGACGGAGGCCTCGCCTTGTGCAAGTTGATGCCGCTTGATAATGATACGTGTGATGTCAAGATGCCATCGCTTAAGGGTAAGTCCTGGGCTGGCACAAATGGAGATTGGGTCTTTTATATTGGGTACAATTGCGAGTGGGAACTTGTGAATGTGTACACTCGTCAGCGGATTCCACTTCCAAAAATCTCCGAGTGGCCTGAGGTTGAGCACACAGATGATCTACGTACGTTCAAATACGATCATGGTGACTGCCGTCTACTGAAGATAGCAATTTGTCGAGTTCCCAAACGCTCTTGGAATTACAAGAACTATCAAGTTGTTGCTATCTTCGACAAGCTTGTTGCCGTCCTTCGTGGTTCGACTGGATGGATATTTCTCAAAAATCAGTTTCTATACACGGATGTGTACTGTGATGCAATTGAATACGAGGATCTTGTGTTTGCTGCCACCACTCGTGGCACTGTTTTTGCATGGGATCCTCGTAGTTTCAGTACGTTTGTCTTCCACCGTAATTATAATTGTTTCATCCACATACATGCGGGTTAGCAAGTTTCCCTTTACTAATTAACCTTCTTCTTGTGTTTCCAAGGTCCTGTGAACATTCCACCACCTATACTTGAAAAATTTATAAGCAAGGGGGAGATGACGATGGTGATGATCACGAGCATGAGGAGGAGCAGAACTTATATACTCAGTGGCGCCTGGCAACTAATTCCGATGGATCACCTCTTCTTGTCTGTATACAGTGCACTCAGACTGTTACTATTGAGGAAGCAGGTGTTGTCTCCCATGGTCGCCCTCTCCTGACCTATTCCAACACCCGTTGCATGGTATTCAGGACGGATACTAGTGTGCTAGCGCAAAAACCTTCTCACTGGTTCAGTATTGATAGTCTTGGAACAAACTCGCTCTTCCTTGGACCAAACTATCCAATGATGGTGAAAGGCGATCCAGCTGCTGTTGACACAACGTTACTACCATTTACGAGAAGCAACTGTATCTATACCTCGGACATTTCGGTGGTTCCCTACCCTGGTCCTGATATATGCCGCTTCAGCCTGGATGATCAGTCCTGCATTGCTCTCGATATTGACAATAGCTGGCCCTTCCCAGAGCACCTATGGTTCAAAGCAAGCGTTTCGAACGCCGAGGATTGGTTGAGTTGAAGTTCATTTCATTGCTTGTTATTTGTTGTTTGATGAAAACTTTAGTATTTGCTAGAATGTTTTGTTGGAAATAATCTACAATCCAACATGTATCCCCGTTGTCGTTGTGTGTTGATGACTTGTTGTATTTAATGAATGGTACATTTCAGTTGCGAATGCATGTCATAGACTCAATTTATGAATGGTTTTCGAGTCACTTCTTGGAGTGTGAGTACCATAGTAGTATAGCCAACATCCGGTTAGTATATGAAGTTGCCACATCACACAGAGCCAACCTAATATTGGAGTATGCTAGCCCTCCACCGGCGCGCCGCTTCAAATGGCGGAGGAAGTGAGAGGTCGCGTCACCTTGTGTCCAGATCTGAGATGCCACGTGTACCAGATGAATGACTCCAAGTTCGACCACCGTGATGTTAGGTGCGAGCCCAGGAACACTGTTGGAGAGACCCCCCTCATAATTTTCCTACATTGGTCGTTTGATTCATAGGATAGAATGCTATAGGATTTTTTTCCTATGTAATCATCTTTTAATTGGCAATCTAGCATCCACTCCAACTTTTGTTTCAGTTCCTTTGTTCCTACGAAGAGAGTACTTGCTCTAAATGATGTGCCGCTGCAAGAGCCGCCTATATTTATTAACCATGCTCTAAAAAGGTGGACCAGCTTTGGCTATAGTAGTACTGTACTAGGTTAGTAGGTGACCTTGCGCTTGGCTCTTCTCCTCTTCCGGAAGTCGAACAATAATGATGGTACTACAGTAGTACTTCTGGCAATCTGACACCAAATGAATTGCTGCACGTCCACCGCTTGTAAGCAAAAGTTTCTCCTCGTGCTACGAGCCACCGCGCACGCGTTGGCGAGGGAGAAGTCGTAGTAAGCAAGCTTCTCGTCGTTCTGCGAGTTGACGGGACACATCAAAGTTATTTATTAGTACTCTCTTCAAAAAGGGCCGACCATGTACATGGCTACCATCCCGTGCTCTGTCATTGAGTATGTGCACTATTCACATATCTTTTTTTCATCATTGATTTTTTGGTACATGGAAACACCAAAATTTTGACTAGAAAAGCAAGACCAAAGAAAACAAGAACCACAAGAATAAATTTTAGAAGATATCCAACTTCCATAACTGCTCCTGTAAGTTGGATTAGTGCCTTCTCGATGCATTCATTGTTGATCTGCGGAGGCTCGATCTTGCGTGCTTCTTTCTTCTTCGAGTGTAAAGAAGTAGACGTGTCTAGCCTCTATTCTATCAACAAGTGCACAAGTCTCATCTGTAGCCTCTATGCTAGCTAAAAGTGCTAGAACATCTACTAAATTGTGCTCTATCAATATATCATTGTACTCTTCTTCCCAATACCAAAACTTGCATCCATTCTACACAATAAAATTTTAAGTTCGCACAACTAGTCTAATCCGAGAGCACAACTGAAGATTTGGTCAAGTTCTTCCTCCTTTTGCCGACACGTGGGACATCCAGCATCCAGGTCGAGTCATGCAAGAAAATAGAGTGGTAGGTGAAGCCACGTGATGTGCATCTTGGGTTAAACTGTAAATAGAATCTTACTACTCTTGAGTAACTCCAAAAGCGGCCACCGAAGATCTTTATTGGATTTGTTTTTCATCACCAGCACGCCGAGGTGAAAGATGTGCAGGTTCAGTGGGTCCTCTTGCGTTTTCACTGACATGTGGGACCGCATATGAGCAAACAGACGATGGGCTCCGCGCGTCTGCTGGCTGGCTGAGAAGAGAGATAGAGGTGGGCCGAGCACGGACTCTAGGAAATTTGTTCTACGTACTCGATATAGTGGAGTAACCAGCACCTCAATATAGTGGGGTGGCATGGGCCATAACTAGCATTTGTGTCTAGCAGTACGGCACACGCCACCCACATGAGTCCCATCCGACACCAATTTTCTTGGAGTCCATGCTAGCTACAACCATCTCTTCTCCCTCCCGTTTTCTCAACCATCGCGCGGTGGGCGGGGTGGGGGTTTGCCGATAGTCAGTTTGCTGCGGTCCCACTTGTAAGTGAAAATGCAACACAACACGCATTCCCCCTTGAGCGGCGTGCCGGACAAACCGTGTGGGGGTGCGACGCGAACACGACAGGCTTTTTCCTTTTGAACTTGTAACTTGTAAAATTTGGTTCTGCTCCATGGGGCGACTGATAGATAGAAATAACGATTTTCCCTAGAGTAATGAGAAGTTTGGTTCTGGCACGGTTCATGCATGGAGTACGTAGGAAAATTATGAAGTTGATGCGAAAGGTAAGATAATTACTAGTAGTACCATATACTACCACATGGATTTGACGGAAAGATAAAGATACATACGGATCCATCAACGACATCCTCACGCCCTAGTGCACCGGGTCACCAACCGACGTGTGAGGAGCAGCGGCGTTGGCGGCAAGCTCAACGTGCTTCTAAAAAATGCCGTCCAAGGTTGCCCAGCGGTCCAAGAAGGCCAGCGTCCTATCGTCCTCCTCTTGCATGTAGTAGTCCTTGTGGACGATTTGCGCGTAGACGTGGGTGATTATGTCGATGGTGTCTTGCTGCGCCAGGCGCTGCGCGGCGAGCGCAACCTCGAGGTGGACATTCTCCGGCGCGACGGCGGGCAGTCGCATGGCCACCAGTGCGTCGAAGAGGTTGTCACCATAGAGGCTGTTGAGGGTGGCAGGCATCGCAGAGCCTGGGCGCGTGGGCTGGAGGCGTACGTCAAGGTCGTCCACGAGCTTCTTGACGACAGTGAACTTGTCGAGGAAGCCGACGAGGACCTCGTCGAACAAGGAGACGAAGCTGTCGTCCAAGCGGCCCCTCGCCCTGGCGGCCTCAAGCACTACCTGGAGACATTCCTCGATGCCAGGATGCAGGCCGGCGTCGTGGACCATCTAGCACAGCCGGCTGATGCTCGTGCTCATCGCCTCCATGGGTCTAGCTTCTAGTCAACTGATCTTGCGATTGGAGTGATCACTCTTGCCCTTAGGTGCGTAGGTGCGTAGGATTTCGTAGATTGGACTGGCGGGAGCCTTTATATGAGAAGTGCAGACTGCGTTGAATTCACGTGCGTGTTGGCCATCTACTCCTCGCCCCTCTACTGCACCTGCCTTTGGCTGTATGACAGGTTGGCCAGCCACCCGTTGGACCCACGTGTCATACACCCAAAGGCAGGTGCAGTAAGAAGACGGCGAGTCCTTTTGTACAGTTTCCGAAAGGACGTGTAGGCCGGGGCGCCTCTTCGTGTACCGTGGGAAACTGGCAACCGTCCACCGACTCTTTGCCTTTCCCTCTCGATTTGGAACTGTTGTCGCACGGTTGATCGTATTTGAACGTACGTAGATCATCTGTGTGCTCAACCTCAGGGCACTCTACACCGTTGAGGCGTAGACATGGATGTGCAGGTCGACGGTTTCTTGCATGGCGAGGCGCTGCGCGGCGAGCGCGGCCTCGAGGTGCACATTCTTCGTCGCGACCTCCGGCACCTGCTGGGCCACCAGGGCTTGAAAGAGTTTGTCACCATGGAGGCCGATGAGGGTGGCAGGCAATGAGGAGCCTGGGCGTGCGGGCTGGAGCAGTACGGCAAGGTCGTCCGGGCGTTTCTTGATGGCGGCGAACTTGCGGATGGAGTTGACCATCATGTCGTCCATGCGAGAGGCGAAGCCGGCGTCGGCGAGGGCTACGATGCTTGCGGTCGCCAGCACCATCTGGAAACGCTGCGCGGTGCGGGGCCGCAGGCCGACGCCTTGGATGATTTGGCACAGCCGACTGCCGCTCGCGTCCATCACCTCCATAGGTGCTTGTGGCTTCTGGTCACTTGGTCTTGGATTGGAGTGAGCAGTGTTGCGCAGAGACTTGGGAGTAGATGGATTGGAGTGGTGGGGAGCCTTTATTATATGAGAGTCCAAACTCTGTTGCATTCACATCGTGCTGGCTCTATTATGCTTCTCCAATTAATTCTCTCTGCATGTAATTGAGGATGCATCATTGACCGTTCACGTCTCCGGAACCGCTACCCTCTCCCTCCTTGGCATTCAAGCACCTATGGACCCGTCGACGACGAGGTGCCTATGGTGACTTCATAAATTTCAAGATGATAGTGCCGTGCGTGTGTGTGTTCATAGGGGTGAGTGTATGCGCGTGTATATGAGCGCTTGCGTCTGTACTGTGTAAAAAAACGTAAATGCGTGTCAAAAAGAGACTAGTCAGTATACTCAATATTGTGCACCTCGGAGAGGAAAACGATAGAACTAGTACGCATTTATTTACGGTGCAGATTCACTCATTTTGCTCCATATGTACTCCGTCTCGGTGTAGTCTAGTCACTTGTTGAAATCTCTAGAAGGGCAAATACTCCTTTCTGGTTTACAGGGCTATACTAGCAAGTAGTTGTACGTACTAGTACAATAGTGGGCTCACATAGCAATTTTGTCTCATGCAAGAGCCTGGCTATATGCGTGCTCCAATGTTCGCAACTGCAACGTTCGTTTTGCGCTTGGCTCTTCGCCTCTTCGAGAAGACGAACAATGATGTTACTACTACTGCTTCTACAATGTCGAATCCACTGCTGCATGTCCGTCCACCGTGAGCGGGATGGATAGCTTGTTGTAGAAGTACTACTAAGCAAAAGCCTGTCCTCGTTTGCGAGCAACCGCGTGCATGGGTGAGGGAGAAGGTGTGTAGTAAAATCAAGCTTCTCCTCGTTGTACGAGTTGACACGACACATCATAGCACTGGCCCCACATGCTTGCCTCTAAACTTGGCTGAAAGACCCGCAGTGTACAATATATTTGCTGCAACCTCTAACATTTACCCACCACAAATTAAAATATATGTGGCCGTATGCATCGTTCTGATGTAGAGGCCGGGGAGTCCCCCCTTTTCGAAAAAAAACAAATTAAAATATATATTCCTGTCTTAACTAGATGAGCGTGCAAACTACAATCACGAGGGTGTCAGGTAGGGCCAGAAGACTATTTTTTTTAAAAACTTCGAGACGGCCACATAGCATGGAGCCGACCCCAATGATTTTTAGCTTACAGGCACGGTACACGCTATCCTAGACTACTCTACACATGAAACTACCACACGAGCGTCCGGGCTGCGCTTGGCTCTTTGCCTCTTCGGGAAGTCGAACAATGATGGAGTACTACTGCACTGGAGGAGTACTACAGTACGCTTCTGGCCATCTGACACCGATTGAACTGCTGCATGTCCACCGTGTGCGGGAGGGAGAGCGTGTAGCGAAAGCTTCTCCTAGTCTTGCCAGCCACCATGCTCATGGGCGAGGGAGGGACGCTCCTGCCTTTGCGTGTATGACAGGTGGGCCCGACAGGTGTGTGTTCAATCTGTCATACAGCCAAAGGCAGGTGCAGTTAACCCCGCGAGGGAGAGGATAATCACACTTCTCGTTGATGTACGAGTTGACGCGACACATCAAAGCACTGCACTCGATATATTTCAATAATTTGTGTTTACCGATGCATTAATTACAACGCATGCATGCATGCCGTGACTCTCCTTTTGATACTTGCATGTGTTGATTTAATGCACCTTGAAGTAGTATAAAATATGTGATGGTAAAGCTTTGTAATACCCCGGCCCAAGTCGAGAGATGGTTGTGCACGAGGAGGGCGAGATCATGCAGACCGAACAGGACCCGACGATGGAGGTCTCTAAGGTCTCGATGGACCTCACCGTGCTCCACTGCCCCTTGTGCCTCTGCCCCTTGACGCCTCCAGTGTATGAGGTTCGAATACACCTCGTCCGTTCGGCTGATTGAGCAAGGTGCAGGTTTCTTGATTGATGTGCTGTTCGATTGATTTCCGCAGTGCAAGGGAGGGCACCTGGCCTGCGCGGACTGCCGCGTCCTTATATATTCATCAGTCTTGCTATAAGTCGCAGTAGATGCTATATAGGTCCGTCGGATCTTACATCAAGATCCGTGCTTTTAGATTTTCTTTTTTCTCTCTTAAATCTCAGTCGAGTGAGACATAGCCACGACATTAAACAGAGGCTCGGGTGCCATTAATGGAGACCTTGGGAGAGAGGTGGATGGCAGATGGTGGTCAAAGGGCTCTCCTCCCGATAAGCACGCGCAGGGTCTGATCGCACGCCTCTCGTACTCAAATAGCTACCCTGCACGGCGCCTCCTAGATAATAAAAAATGGGACGCGTGGCGGCACGTAAATGGTACTAGTAAGTAGAACGCCCACGGTTTCAATAATACTTGTGTTTCCGATTGTAACGTGACAACACTTGTTCCAAAATGACTTTGTTGATTGTTAATGTGTGCGCCTTCCCAAATCGGACTGCAAATTTACCACAGCATGTTGGTGCCATGTCATGGCACCAAGCCAAGTTTCATTATTTTCATGCGTGTTTTGGATTTGCAGGAATAAAAAAACTAAGTTTCTCAATGTTTCCAACCCAGCCACGACGCCCAGAATTTTGAATTTCATTCCCATTTCTTGCATGGAACCTAGAAATTTACCCGAGGACACACATGTGATTTTTCAACCAACTTTGGTGCACTGGAACATGTGCTTGTATTTCAAATTTGAATTATGCACACAAAGGTGACACGTTCCCTCCCAGAACCACGACCCTTCTTGAGAGAAGCTCCGATTTGCAAGAAGCTTATACCAAAATTTGTTCATATTCGGCCAATTTTTTTACCACGGCATGGTACTACCATGGCATGACACCATGCCAAGTTTCATGATTTTAAAACCAAGTTTCTCAATGTTCTCGACCGAGCCACGATGCCCAGATGTTTGAATTTTATTCTCATTTTTTGCATGGGACCTACTCCCTCCTTCCATCTATATAGGGCCTAATGTGTTTTTCAAGACAACCTTTGACTATTGACAAGATTAATAGCACATGAGATGTATACTATGAAAATTATATTATTGGAAGCTCCTTTGACATACAAATTTGAAGGTATGCTTTGTGTAAGTTGCATGTCATATATTATTGCTCTAACGTCTGGTCAAAGTTAGCC
This sequence comes from Triticum aestivum, assembly GCF_018294505.1. Classification (NCBI taxonomy): domain Eukaryota; kingdom Viridiplantae; phylum Streptophyta; class Magnoliopsida; order Poales; family Poaceae; genus Triticum; species Triticum aestivum. The sequence continues at coordinate 374,864,989 of NC_057811.1, forward strand.
TCGAAAAACGCATTAGGACCTATATAGATGGAAGGAGGGAGTAGAAATTCACCCGAGGACACAAATGTGATTTTTCAACCAACTTTGGTGCACGGGAGCATGTGCTTGTAGTTCAAATTTGAATTATGCACATTAAATGACCGAAAACTCAATTAATGTGTAAATAAGGCCAAACGAAGCCGGAATAATTCCAAAATTTAACAGGGCGCTCATGTAGTTCTATGTTGCCTTTGTAAATAAACTCAAGGGGGACAACGTATATCGTTTCGCACTCAAAGGTGGCACGTTCCCTCTCAGAACCACGAGCCTTCTTGAGAGAAGCTTCGGTTTGCAAGAAGCTTATACCAAAATCTGTTCCTATTCGGCCAATTTTTTTACCACAACATGGTAGTACCATGACATGACATCCATGCCAAGTTTCATGATTTTCAGACGTGTTTTGGATTTACAAGAATTTTAAAACCAAGTTTCTCAATGTTCTCGGCCGAGCCACGATGCCCAGATGTTTTAATTTTATTCTCATTTCTTGCATGGGACCTAGAAATTCACCCGAGGACACAAATGTGATTTTTCAACCAACTTTGGTGCACGAGAGCATGTACTTGTAGTTCAAATTTGACTTATGCACATTAAATGACCAGAAACTCAATTAATGTATAAAAAACGACAAACGAACCCGAAATAATTCCAAAATTTAACAGGGCACTAATGTAGTTCTATGTTGCCTTTGTTAAGAAACTCAAGGGGGGGGGCAGCGTATATCGTTTCACACTCAAAGGTGGCACGTTCCCTCTTAGAACCACGAGCTTCCAAATCGGCCCAATTTTTTACCACAACATGTTAGTGCCATGACATGACACCATGCCAAGTTTCATGATTTCCAGGCGAGTTTTGGATTTACATGAATTTAAAATCAAAGTTTCTCGATGTTCTCGGCCGAGTCATGACTCCTAGATGTTTGAATTTCATTCTCATTTCTTCCATGGGACCTAGAAATTTAACCAAGGACACACATGTGATTTTTCAACCCACTTTGGTGCACCGGAGCATGTGCATGCAATTCATATTTAGATTATGCACATTAAAAGTCCAGAAACTCAATTAATGTATTAAGAGAGATCGATCAGCATCCATACATATGTGCAGGAGAGGAATAAGGTTGGGAGAGAGACATAGCTAGAGTGTTGGAGGTAGTGGAGTTGCTTCTAACAAATGGTGGGATAGGCTTGCTAGACAAACGGAGGGCACGCCCACAATATTAATAAGAGAGGAGATGGCTGCTTGTTGTCTGTGCACGTGCGTGTGAGAGACGGGTCAGGAGGCATGCACGAATGATGAGGGGGACGATGTGGCTGTGGTAAGCAGACGTAACTACATAGGAAGATCAATCGCCCTTTGTTAGAGAAAGGAGAGACATAACTTGTGAGGTACGTCGATCGATGGGGGGGGGGTAGTTAAAGTCGATCTAGGTATATGTTGGGAGATCGATCGGTATACATGCATGTGTGTGTTAGAAGCAAATGAGGCACGAGGAGAAGGATAGAGAGAGAGGTATGCATGTAGGAGGTGGTACGAGAGGCATACTATATCGAGGGGGGAGGAGTGTGCGGGTACGAGAACGATGAAAAGAGTGGTGGGAGTGAGGCATGGACGGTGACAAGAGAAGAGGGGAAGCTTGTGTTTGTGCTAGGCACACCTGGCTAGAGAGGCATATCGATCGATGTGTGCCGTAAAGAAGGAGGTGGGGGGCCTACACACACCGTGGGTGAACGACCTAAAGTGAAAAGATGAATTTGCGCGATAGAGCTAGAGAATGCTGAGGGAGGGTGAGAGGGATGCGGGCGTGTGCATGCACAAGAGAAAGTTAGCGCTAGCTACAAAGATAAGAGGGTTGTGTGGGTGTAAAAGACGAATAGAGATCATATATACTTCATTATAAAAAGCAAATTCGGATATTTGAAGAATTTATCATAGTGTTTCAAACCGACGCATGTGTGAATATATATAACGGTGATACACATGGTGTGGTTATGAACATGTTATACTACATTTAATATATTTTATGTCTACTCTTATAAAAAAACGGAGTTGTTGATGATGGTGTGCCTGCCATCCTGCATGATAGGCCGTCCGATTTATATCTGGCGGATAGCAAGGAAACTATGATGGTTGAAGTTGGCAACAATCATGATTGTAGATTCTTATTGAAATAGAGAAACGAATTCAAATTTAGTTCGAATTGCAGCGGTAGTATAGACATTTGGAATGCACTAAAATGTTGGTATGAGTAGATTACATGCATTATACAGCAAGCGAAAAAATTTAATCGGACATAACATGGACTCATACTCCCTCCTTCCATCTATATAGGGCGTAATGAGATTTTTAAGACCGCCTTTGACTATTGACAAGATTAATAGTACATGACATGCACAATGTGAAAATTATATCATTGAAAGAACCTTTCACAGACGAATCTAAGGGTGTGCTTTGTGTATGTTGCAGGCCATATATCATTGCTCTAATATTTGGTCATAGTTAGCATCGAAAAACGCATTAGGCCCTATATAGATGGAAGGAGGGAGTAGCTTTGAATAGCATTTGTATAGTAAAACGGGGCAAGACTCTCTCTTTGTGTGGTCTGAATAGTTTTATTTTCTTCGGTTTCTTTTTGGCTGAGGGAAGTGCGAATTGATTTGGTACGTACAAGTACAATATTACTACACGTTAGGCTTGTCCCTAAAATTCAACCCGCGTCTTGTTATATCCCGAAAATTCAGATATCGTGCTCCCAAAACTGGCGCCTTCACAACCCGTGCCTTGCTATCCCGAAATTACAACGCGCGCGAAAACTCCCTCCAGCTGCCAAATCCCGACACGCGAAATCCCCCTTCTAACCCTGAGCCGAAAGGGCCGCTAGTTCAAATCGGTGGGGGGTACTTTTGTAACACACCCTACATTTTGGACAAGCGCGTCCCTAAGTCATGCTTCACCCCCTCCCATCGCCCCCTTTTCACCATTCAAAATCCCAGGCCGCCATAACCTCTCCGCTCTAGCCGCGAAACCCCACCCTCCTCCGTCCGCCACGTCACCGCTGCCCAGCCGGAGCCTCTTCCCCGACGACGTCGTCCACCGCAACAGCTCGACGTCCCTCGTCCACCTCCCCGGATGAGGATCCGTCGTCCATCTCGCCGTCCTGCCGGTTCAGCCGCCCCGTCCTCCACCTCCAAGGAGTTGCTCCGATGATCGCCTCGTCTATCGCGGCTGCTCCATCCCCACAGCGCCGCCTTAACCTGCTCCACTGGAACCGCAGCATCCTCACCGACTCCTCGGACGAAGCCGAGGCCTACTCGGCGCCACCAAAGAGGTTGTACACTCATCACATCACACCTTCTCCTTAACTCGACCTCCCGGCGCCGACGGTGCTCCATCCCGCACCCCCATGGAGCAGCTACCTTGAAGCCGGCGCCGCGGGAAACATCTCCACGGCGGCTCTCCCCCAGTGCGAGGCCCCTTCGGCGGTGGCGTCCATACCAGCCGGATCTACTGCTGCTGCTCCGGCTCTCGCTTGCTCGCTCGCACTGCTGCTGCTGCTGCTCCGGCTCTCGCTTGATCGCTCGCTCGCCCAGCTGCTGCTGCTGCTCTCCCCCTCGCTGGTGCTGCTCCTCTGCTCCGATTAAGCCACACTTCAGTCGACTGAATCGACTTTTGGGTCAGTCGATTTTCAGGGGTTGGGGGGCTCGCCGGAGTTAAGGAAGAACCACCCGCAGCGGGGACGGGGGCTCGCCGGAGAGGTACCCCACTATCTATCTTAGGGTTCAGGGTGGGGGCGGGGGGCCTAGAGGGCTGGCCGGGGCGGCGGTGGCGAGTTGTTTCAGGGCGGCGAGGCGGCGCTGGGGCCGGCGGTTCGGCCGGTGGTGGCTGGCGGCTCAGGGGGGTGCAGGTTGAAGATGAACTGCAGGCCCTCCCTAAACTACATGTCAAGTGCCTCTCTGCTACCATTGCGTTCAGTTTCGACAGTAGCATTCAGATTCCACAGTAAATTTCAGTTTTGACAGTTAAGTTCAGAGTCAACAGTTTTTACCTCATCTGTTGTAGTCAGGTGGTTTTTGGTGATGTTAATTTTACATCCATTTTACATCATCTATTGGAGATGCTATTAGAATCCCACTTGAGATTGACAATGTATGTCTTGTGCTGCTTCAGCCTTGACGTCTTACGGCTCACCGGAGCTGCTCCAACAATAGAACGATCCATCACAACAAAGCAGTGCCCTGGACGCCGTCTACAGATTCCTCAGATCTTCCTCCACACCTCCGACAGCCACCTCTGCCTCAACTGCTTCAGCGACCAACCCAATGATGCTGAGGTCGACACGGCTACGGCAAAGAGGTTGTACACTTGTTGCATCACTTATTACTATACATTCACGTCGATCCATTAGGGCTATTTTGGTTCAACAGAAAAACGTCAATCCACTGGTTGTTACCATCACTCTAAATTTCTGCATGCTCTCCTTACATAATCTCACCATATTTTTTTCGTATGCATGTCAGATATTGTACACAGTCATGCTGAACATGTAGAGAAAAAGAGAAGAGTTTTGCGGGGCAATACAATGTCATGCAGACATCGCTCCATGGTGGGTTCAATGGCAAACCCTCCCCACCCCTCTCCAGATTGTAATCCAGAGGAAGATATCTGTTCTGAGGCGGATTCAGACGCCGCTGACCACTCCTATTTACCCCCAAGGTGTTTGCTCTACCTTGGCATGATGATGTTAGTCATATCATGCATATGTTGCCTTGCAGTGCCTACTTTTGACATCATATATGTCATCTGCTTAGTTTAGACATGTTCTGTAATGCCACCTGTTTAGTTTCTATATCATATATGGGAATTATGCTGTCTCATGTCTTTTAGCCAACCATAATATATGTGAAATGTGCAATGCCATCCTATTTAACCAGGTATCATATATTTGAATGATATCTTGCCCATCCTTTTCTTCATTACATTTCCATTTGTCGACAATGTTTGTACATTAAACTACTCTTCCTGTGAATCAGCCATTTGGGTGGGAGATGGAAAAATCTGGAGTGAAAACAAGGCCTTCAGAGCAGACAGTGCTACCTGTCGAAGCAGATCTCTTGTTGGGTCCCGATAGCTCCTCAGAGATGGATTCAGAGATAGATGACCAGTCCTATTCCCCCACTGAGGTGTATGCTCTAACTTGGCACGGTTATACTGCTCATATCATGCATACGGTGTCTTGCATTTCATAGTTTAGACATCATATACACAATATTCAACACCATGTTCTTAGTTCAGACATCATATCGAATGCCCTCTGTTTAGCATAGAAATCACATATGTGAATTAAATGATGCGATCCTGATTACTTAGATAACATGTAGGTGAATTATGTCATGCGATCCTGTTTAGTTATTCATCATATCTTTGAATTATATTATGCTATGCTATCCAGTTTAGATAGACATCATATATGTGAAATTATGTCATGCTATCCGTTTTAGTTAAACAATATACATGTCAACTATTTCATGCCCTCTTTTTTCCACACTATCTATTGCATCTGTCTCTCATACAATGTCTGTACATTCAACTATGTTTCTTGTTTATCAGCCATTTGAATTGGAGCGGGTGATGCCAGTATCTAGCGGACTAAAAACACGGTCTTCAAATAAAATAGTGCTACCTCTTGGTGGAGATAGCACCCCGGTTGTACATGCACAAGAACCAGCCCTACCACACATAACCCAAACTCTCGCAGATTGTACCCCTACTGCGATGGACAGAGAACCAGCTTCACCCAATCTAACCCCAACCCCAGCCGATAGTAACCCAGTTCCTGTTGACACAGCACCATCTCCACCATAGAGCTCCCAAACAAGAGCAGTTAGTAAGGCAACTCCAGTGCCCAAAGGGCCAGTACTATCATGGCGAACCCCAACTCCACCAGTTAGTACGCCTATTCCTGTGGAGGAAGCACAACCAGCTAGTCGTAGTTTAGCATCTATCGCATTTGATGTTGTTAAATCGTATGTGCGTATCTTCCCATCTTGGAAATATTATACTGAAGATGAAGGAAAATGCCAGCTGCAGGTGTTTGTACAGGAGTTATGTGTAAGTAATGTTATTCATGGCAATTACTTTGCTTCGTCTCATACATCCTACCTCCATGATGGTTATAATACAGCAAATTTTCCCATTTTTCTCTATAGAGAAGGACCGATTTGGAAACTCGGGATGAGGTAACTGTTGGGGAACGTAGTAATTTCAAAAAATTTCCTACGCACACGCAAGATCATGGTGATGCATAGCAACGAGAGGGGAGAGTGTTGTCCACGTACCCTCGTAGACCGAAAGCGGAAGCGTTAACACAACGCGGTTGATGTAGTCGTACGTCTTCACGATCCGACCGATCAAGTACCGAACGCACGGCACCTCCGAGTTCAGCACACGTTCAGCTCGATGACGTCCCTCGAGCTCCGATCCGGCCGAGTGTTGAGGGAGAGTTTCGTCAGCACGACGGCGCGGTGACGATGATGATGTTCTACCGCCGCAGGGCTTCGCCTAAGCACCGCTACGATATTATCGAGGTGTAATATGGTGGAGGGGGGCACCGCACACGGCTAAGAGATCAATGATCAATTGTTGTGTCCATGGGGTGCCCCCTGCCCCCGTATATAAAGGAGCAGGGGGAGGCCGCCGGGCAAGGAGGATGGCGCGCCAAGGGGGAGTCCTACTCCCACCGGGAGTAGGACTCCTCCTTTCCTTATTGGAATAGGAGAAGGGAAGGGAGAAGGAGAAAGAAGGAAGGGGGCGCCCCCCTTCCCTAGTCCAATTCGGACTAGTCCATGGGGAGGGGTGCGGCCACCCTTTGGGGCCTTTCTCTCCTTTCCCGTATGGCCCATTAAGGCCCAATACGAATTCCTGTAACTCTCCGGTACTCCGAAAAATACCCGAATCACTGGGAACCTTTCCGAAGTCCGAATATAGTCGTCCAATATATCGATCTATACGTCTCGGCATTTTTGAGACTCCTCGTCATGTCCCCGATCTCATCTGGGACTCCGAACTCCTTCGGTACATCAAAACACATAAACTCATAATATAACCGTCATCGTAACGTTAAGCGTGCGGACCCTATGGGTTCGAGAACTATGTAGATTTGACCGAGACACCTCTCCGGTCAATAACCAATAGCGGAACCTGGATGCTCATATTGGCTCCCACATATTCTACGAAGATCTTTATCTGTCAGACCGCATAACAACATACGTTGTTCCCTTTGTCATCGGTATGTTACTTGCCCGAGATTCGATCGTCAGTATCTCGATACCTAGTTCAATCTCGTTACCGGCAAGTCTCTTTACTCGTTCCGTAATACATCATCCCGCAACTAACTCATTAGTTACAATGCTTGCAAGGCTTATAGTGATGTGTATTACTGAGTGGGCCCAGAGATACCTCTCCGACAATCGGAGTGACAAATCCTAATCTTGAAATACGCCAACCTAACAAGTACCTTTGGAGACACCTGTAGAGCACCTTTATAATCACCCAGTTACGTTGTGACGTTTGGTAGCGCACAAAGTGTTCCTCCGGTAAACGGGAGTTGCATAATCTCATAGTCATAGGAACATGTATAAGTCATGAAGAAAGCAATAGCAACATACTAAACGATCGAGTGCTAAGCTAACAGAATGGGTCAAGTCAATCACATCATTCTCCTAATGATGTGATCCCGTTAATCAAATGACAACTCATGTCAATGGCTAGGAAACATAACCATCTTTGATCAACGAGCTAGTCAAGTAGAGGCATACTAGTGACACTCTGTTTGTCTATGTATTCACACATGTATCATGTTTCCGGTTAATACAATTCTAGCATGAATAATAAACATTTATCATGATATAAGGAAATAAATAATAACTTTATTATTGCCTCTAGGGCATATTTCCTTCAGTCTCCCACTTGCACTAGAGTCAATAATCTAGTTCACATCGCCATGTGATTTAACATCAATAGTTCATATCACCATGTGATTAACACCCAGAAATCACATCGTCATGTGACCAACACCCAATGGGTTTACTAGAGTCAATAATCTAGTTCACATCGCTATGTGATTAACACCCAAAGAGTACAAAGGTGTGATCATGTTTTGCTTGTGATATAATTTTAGTCAACGGGTCTGTCACATTCAGATCCGTAAGTATTTTCGCAAATTTCTATGTCTACAATGCTCTGCACGGAGCTACTCTAGCTAATTGCTCCCACTTTCAATATGTATCTAGATCGAGACTTAGAGTCATCTAGATTAGTGTCAAAACTTGCATCGACGTAACCCTTTACGACGAACCTTTTGTCACTTCCATAATCGAGAAACATATCCTTATTCCACTAAGGATAATTTTGACCGCTGTCGAGTGATCTACTCCTAGATCACTATTGTACTCCCTTGCCAAACTTAGTGGTAGGGTATACAATAGATCTTGTACACAGCATGGCATACTTTGTAGAACCTATGGCATAGGGAATGACTTTCATTTTCTTTCTATCTTCTGCCGTGGTCGGGCTTTGAGTCTTACTCAATTTCACACCTTGTAACACAGGCAAGAACTCTTTCTTTGACTGTTCCATTTTGAACTACTTCAAAATCTTGTTAAGGTATGTACTCATTGAAAAAACTTATCAAGCGTCTTGATCTATCTCTATAGATCTTGATGCTCAATACGTAAGCAGCTTCACCGAGGTCTTTCTTTAAAAAACTCCTTTCAAACACTCCTTTATGCTTTGCAGAATAATTCTACATTATTTCCGATCAACAATATGTCATTCACATATACTTATCAGAAATGTTGTAGTGCTCCCACTCACTTTCTTGTAAATACAGGCTTCACCGCAAGTCTGTATAAAACTATATACTTTGATCAACTCATCAAAGCGTATTCCAACTCCGAGATGCTTGCATCAGTCCATAGATGGATCGCTAGAGCTTGCACATTTTGTTAACACCTTTAGGATCGACAAAACCTTCTGGTTGCATCATATACAACTCTTCTCTAATAAATCCATTAAGGAATGCAGTTTTGTTTATCCATTTGCCAGATTTCATAAAATGCGGCAATTGCTAACATGATTCGGACAGACTTAAGCATCGCTACGGGTGAGAAGGTCTAATCGTAGTCAATCCCTTGAACTTGTCGAAAAACTTTCGCAACAAGTCGAGCTTTATAAACAGTAACATTACCGTCAGCGTCAATCTTCTTCTTGAAGATCCATTTATTTTCAATGGCTTGCCGATCATCGGGCAAGTCAACCAAAGTCCATACTTTGTTCTCATACATGGATCCCATCTCGGATTTCATGGCCTCAAGCCATTTTGCGGAATCTGGGCTCACCATCGCTTCTTCATAGTTCGTAGGTTCGTCATGGTCTAGTAACATAACCTCCAGAAGAGGATTACCGTACCACTCTGGTGCGGATCTTGATCTGGTTGACCTACGAGGTTCAGTAATAACTTGATTTGATGTTTCATGATCATTATCATTAACTTCCTCACTAATTGGTGTAGGTGTCGCAGAAACTGGTTTCTGTGATGATCTACTTTCCAATAAGGGAGCAGGTACAGTTACCTCATCAAGTTCTACTTTCCTCCCACTCACTTCTTTTGAGAGAAACTCCTTCTATAGAAAGGATCCATTCTTAGCAACGAATGTCTTGCCTTCGGATCTGTGATAGAAGGTGTACCCAACTGTCTCCTTTGGGTATCCTATGAAGACACATTTCTCCGATTTGGGTTTGATCTTATCAGGATGAAACCTTTTCACATAAGCATCGCAACCCCAAACTTTAAGAAATGACAACTTTGGTTTCTTGCCAAACCACAGTTCATAAGATGTCGTCTCAACGGATTTAGATGGTACCCTATTTAACGTGAATGCAGCTCTCTCTAAATGCATAACCCCAAAACGATAGTGGTAGATCGGTAAGAGACATCATAGATTGCACCATATCTAATAAAGTACGGTTACGATGTTCGGACACACCATTACACTCTGGTGTTCCAGGTGGCGTGAGCAGTGAAACTATTTCATATTGTTTTAACTGAAGACCAAACTCGTAACTCAAATACTCTTCTCCATGATCAGATCGTAGAAACTTTATTTTGTTGTGACGATGATTTTCAACTTCACTCTGAAATTATATGAACTTTTCAAATGTTTCAGACTTCTGTTTCATTAAGTAGATATACCCATATCTGCTCAAATCATCTGTGAAGGTTAGAAAATAATGATACCCGCTACGAGCCTCAATATTCATCGGACCACATACATCAATATTTATGATTTCCAACAAATCTGTTGCTTGCTCCATTTGTTCTGGAGAACGGCGTTTTAGTCATCTTGCCCAAGAGGCATGGTTCGCAAGCATCAAGTGATTCATAATCAAGTGATTCCAAAATCCCATCAGCATGGAGTTTCTTCATGCGCTTTATACCAATATGACCTGAACGGCAGTGCCACAAATAAGTTGCACTATCATTATTAACTTTGCATCTTTTGGCTTCAATATTATTAATATGTGTATCACTACGATCGAGATCCACCAAACCATTTTCATTGGGTGTACGACCATAGAAGGTTTTATTCATGTAAATAGAACAACAATTATTCTCTAACTTAAATGAATAACCATATTGCAATAAACATGATCAAATCATATTCATGCTCAACGCAAACACCAAATAACACTTATTTAGGTTCAACACTAATCCCGAAAGTGTAAGGAGCGTGCGATGATGATCATATCAATCTTGGAACCACTTCCAACACACATCGTCACTTCACCCTTAACTAGTCTCTGTTCATTCTGCAACTCCTGTTTCGAGTTACTACTCTTTAGCAACTGAACCAGTATCAAATACCGAGGGGTTGCTACGAACACTAGTAAAATACACATCAATAATCTGTATATCAAATATACCTTTGTTCACTTTGCCATCCTTCTTATCCACCAAATACTTGGGGCAGTTCCACTTCCAGTGACCAGTCCCTTTGGAGTAGAAGCACTTAGTCTCAGGCTTAGGTCCAGACTTGGGCTTCTTCACTTGAGGAGCAACTTGCTTGCCGTTCTTCTTGAAGTTCCCCTTCTATCCCTTTGCCCTTTTCTTGAAACTAGTGGTCTTGTTAACCATCAACACTTGATGCTCTTTCTTGATTTCTACCTTCGTCGATTTCAGCATCGCGAAGAGCTTGGGAATTACTTTCGTCATCCCTTGCATACTATAGTTCATCACGAAGTTCTACTAACTTGGTGATGGTGACTAGAGAATTCTGTCAATCACTATTTTATCTGGAAGATTAGCTCCCACTTGATTCAAGCGATTGTAGTACCCAGACAATCTGAGCACATGCTCACTGCTTGAGCTATTCTCCTCCATCTTTTAGCTATAGAACTTGTTGGAGACTTCATATCTCTCAACCCGGGTATTTGCTTGAAATAGTAACTTCAACTCCTGGAACATCTCATATGGTCCATGACGTTCAAAACGTCTTTGAAGTCCCGATTCTAAGCCGTTAAGCATGGTGCACTAAACTATCAAGTAGTCATCATATTGAGCTAGCCAAACGTTCATAACCTCTGCATCTGCTCCTGCAATAGGTCCGTCACCTAGCGGTGCATCAAGGACATAATTCTTCTGTGCAGCAATGAGGATAATCCTCAGATCACGGATCCAATCCGCATCATTGCTATTAACATCTTTCAACATAATTTTTCTCTAGAAACATATCAAAATAAACATAGGGAAGCAATAACGCGAGCTATTGATCTACAACATAATTTGCAAAATACTATCAGGACTAAGTTCATGATAAATTTAAGTTCAATTAATCATATTACTTAAGAACTCCCACTTAGATAGACATCCCTCTAATCTTCTAACTGATCACGTGATCCATATCAACTAAACCATGTCCGATCATCACGTGAGATGGAGTAGTTTCAATGGTGAACATCACTATGTTGATCATATCTACTATATGATTCACGCTTGACCTTTCGGCCTCCGTGTTCCGAGGCCATATCTGTTATATGCTAGGCTCGTCAAGCTTAACCTGAGTATTCCGCGTGTACAACTGTTTTGCACCCGTTGTATTTGAACGTAGAGCCTATCACACCCGATCATCACGTGGTGTCTCAGCACGAAGAACTTTCGCAACGGTGCATACTCAGGGAGAACACTTATACCTTGATAATTTAGTGAGAGATCATCTTATAATGCTACCGTCAATCAAAGGAAGATAAGATGCATAAAAGATAAACATCACATGCAATCAATATAAGTGATATGATATGGCCATCATCATCTTGTGCTTGTGATCTCCATCTCCGAAGCACCGTCATGATCACCATCATCACCGGCGCGACACCTTGATCTTCATCGTAGCATCGTTGTCGTCTCGGCAATCTTATGCTTCTACGACTATCGCTACCGCTTAGTGATAAAGTAAAGCATTACAGGGAGATTGCATTGCATACAATAAAGCGACAACCATATGGCTCCTGCCAGTTGCCGATAACTCGGTTACAAAACATGATCATCTCATACAATAAATTTAGCATCATGCTTTGACCATATCACATCACAACATGCCCTACAAAAACAAGTTATACGTCCTCTACTTTGTTGTTGCAAGTTTTTACGTGGCTGCTACGGGCTTAGCAAGAACCGTTCTTACCAACGCATCAAAACCACAACGATAGTTTGTCAAGTTGGTGCTGTTTTAACCTTCGCAAGGACCAGGCGTAGCCACACTCGGTTCAACTAAAGTTGGAGAAACTGACACCCGCCAGCCACCTATGTGCAAAGCACGTCGGTAGAACCAGTCTCGCGTAAGCGTACGCGTAATGTCGGTCCGGGCCGCTTCATCCAACAATACCGCCGAACCAAAGTATGACATGCTGGTAAGCAGTATGACTTATATCGCCCACAAGTCACTTGTGTTCTACTCGTGCATATGACATCTACGCATAAAACCAGGCTCGGATGCCACTGTTGGGGAACGTAGTAATTTCAAAAAATTTCCTACGCACACGCAAGATCATGGTGATGCATAGCAACGAGAGGGGAGAGTGTTGTCCACGTACCCTCGTAGACCGAAAGCGGAAGCGTTAACACAACACGGTTGATGTAGTCGTACGTCTTCACGATCCGACCGATCAAGTACCGAACGCACGGCACCTCCGAGTTCAGCACACGTTCAGCTCGATGACGTCCCTCGAACTCCGATCCAGCCGAGTGTTGAGGGGGAGTTTCGTCAGCACGACGGCGTGGTGACGATGATGATGTTCTACCGACGCAGGGCTTCGCCTAAGCACCGCTACGATATTATCAGGTGTAATATGGTGGAGGGGGGCACCGCACACGGCTAAGAGATCAATGATCAATTGTTGTGTCCATGGGGTGCCCCCCTGCCCCCGTATATAAAAGAGCAAGGGGGAGGCCGCCGGCCAAGGAGGATGGCGCGGCAAGGGGGGAGTCCTACTCTCACCGGGAGTAGGACTCCTCCTTTCCTTGTTGAAATAGGAGAAGGGAAGGGAGAAGGAGAAAGAAGGAAGGGGCCGCCCCCCTTCCCTAGTCCAATTCGGACTAGTCCATGGGGAGGGGTGCGGCCACCCTTTGGGGCCTTTCTCTCCTTTCCCGTATGGCCCATTAAGGCCCAATACGAATTCCCGTAACTCTCCGGTACTCCGAAAAATACCCGAATCACTCGGAACCTTTCCGAAGTCCGACTATAGTCGTCCAATATATCGATATTTACGTCTCGGCCATTTCGAGACTCCTCGTCATGTCCCTGATCTCATCCGGGACTCCGAACTCCTTCGGTACATCAAAACACATGAACTCATAATATAACCGTCATCGTAATGTTAAGCGTGCGGACCCTACGGGTTCGAGAACTATGTAGACATGACCGAGACACCTCTCCGGTCAATAACCAAAAGCGGAACCTAGATGCTCATATTGGCTCCCACATATTCTACGAAGATCATTATCGGTCAGACCGCATAACAACATACGTTGTTCCCTTTGTCATCGGTATGTTACTTTCCCGAGATTCGATCGTCGGTATCTCGGTACCTAGTTCAATCTCGTTTCCGGCAAGTCTCTTTACTCGTTCCGTAATGCATCATCCCGCAACTAACTCATTAGTTACAATGCTTGCAAGGCTTATAGTGATGTGTATTACTGAGTGGTCCCAGAGATACCTCTCCGACAATCGGAGTGACAAATCCTAATCTTGAAATATGCCAACCCAACAAGTACCTTTGGAGACACCTGTAGAGCACCTTTATAATCACCCAGTTACGTTGTGACATTTGGTAGCGCACAAAGTGTTCCTCCGGTAAACGGGAGTTGCATAATCTCATAGTCATAGGAACATGTATAAGTCATGAAGAAAGCAATAGCAACATACTAAACGATCGAGTGCTAAGCTAACGGAATGGGTCAAGTCAATCACATCATTCTCCTAATGATGTGATCCCGTTAATCAAATGGCAACTCATGTCAATGGCTAGGAAACATAACCATCTTTGATCAACGAGCTAGTCAAGTAGAGGCATACTAGTGACACTCTGTTTGTCTATGTATTCACACATGTATCATGTTTCCGGTTAATACAATTCTAGCATGAATAATAAACATTTATCATGATATAAGGAAATAAATAATAACTTTATTATTGCCTCTAGGGCGTATTTCCTTCAGTAACCTGTGCTAATACCTCTGCTATCTTCAAGAATGCTTGGTGGCAGTATCGGAATTACCTGAAGAAAACGTACTTCACCGATAAAGAAACTCATCAAATTCCCTTACGTTCTCCTGAGACACATTTACTGGACGATGACTGGGAATGCCTTGTTCTGTACTGGTCCCGAACCAAGAATGTGGTAAGGTCTATGAGCTCATTTTCTATTTTAAGTATTATATTCTTGCATCTTACTGTACTCTGTTCATGTAGAACAAGTGCCTAAACCTGAAGAACAGCTGTTCTAATTTAAGATTCCATTGCTATCATAGTTCAAAAAAGCGCTAGGCGTTAGTGCATTTTGCCACCGCCTTGCGCTTTACTGACCAAAGTGCATGCTTATGCGCAGTTATGGACAGATTGTGCGTAGTTATGCGCAATGCGTTTTGCCAACGCCTAGAGCCTAGGCGCGCTTAAGCGCTCGCTTAGGCGCGCCTTTTTTAACTATGATTGCTTTGCTCTTATATCACTGTATTTACTCATACAAACTTATTTTTAAATTGAAGGATCCAATCGAAACTCCAATGGCACAGCAGGTATGTTCACGCATGTTTCTTTAACAGGTTTGCTCTTATCAATAGCTCTGTTGATTTCAATTGTGTATACAGTTGACTTTCATATCATGCACATTACTAGCATCACAACAGAGCCAATAGTGTTGTTGTACATGTAGACCCGTGGTACCCATCTGAAATCTTGTTGTGCCGTGTAGTTTCCCACGCTTTGTATTCTTTCACTGCTGCTTTGTCTTGAACTGATATGATTTGAACCGTGTCTCTATTTTGATTTGGCAAGACAATGCAGTGACCATAGGACATAGATATATGTTTGTTTGATGCTTTTATTATGTACAAGTACTTGGCAATAGAAGACTTGGTAGTTTAATCCTGTCCACCTTATTAATGAACTGGTTCACTGAAATGAGTTTCATATACTAGTACATGCTAAACTTGTTATGTGTCTGCTTGTTTCTTCTTTTAGAATGCTGACAGAATATTGGGGAAGAGTGCCTTATTAAGCAATGGTAAAGGAAGTAATGCAGATAAGGTTCAGGATAGTGACACATCCTTGTTGGTCTCCAACAAAGCTGATAAAACAGCTAAGGAAGACTATCTTGAAGACAGCGAGACAACCCCAAAGTCCTGTCTTGGTTTAGTGTTCGAGTTATTGGCCACTACCGCTTGCACAAGCTATTCAAACTCACTGTCTGAATCAGTTCGGTTTCTTGAGTCTCAACTACAAGCTGAAAGACATCGATCAGCTGTGCTGCGACAAGAAGCGGAAGGACTGCGGAAGTCCCTGGAGCATTCAGATGCATACTTTCTGGTGCAACAGCAAGCGTTGGAGGATTTTAGCGCCAAACAGGACAAAGCTAATCAGCTTGCTAAGCTTATTGCCAGCATGGTGGATACCCAGGATAACGTTTCTTGAGCTCTTCTGAAGTTGTTTCAGTTATGCTCTTGTTTTGCTGCCGCGTTTATTTAACCTGGTGGCCAATTTTGACGGCCAGTGTATGTAATGTCCTGCTTTGTTCCCTATATTTGCACTGGTGGCGAACTTTGATGCCCAGTTGATGTAATATGTGTAATAGCGGTAATAGGCTAGCGTTAATTGCCTGCTTATTTATTTCCTTATTGTCTTGTTTAGTTGTTTGCTTGTAGTCACTGCAGTTCTTTTTCTTTTTTTTCTAGTGGCCACAATAGCCTATTTTTGGTAACTAGGCCAAAATAATCGTGGCAACACACGGACTGTTGTAACCATGGGCCTCCTGCAGGCCATATGATCCATGGGCCTTCGTCCGGCCGTAGGATCCATCGGCCTTCTATACGGGCCTTAGGGTCCATGGGCCTTCTACTGGCCATAGGGTCCATGGGCCTTCTACGGGCCGTATGATCCATGGGCCTTCTACGGGCCGTACTATCCATGGGCCTCATACGGGCCGTAGGATCCATGGGCCTTCTACGGGGCGTATCATCATTTCGCCAATCATGGGCCGTACTATTCGTGGACCATAACGGGCCGTTAATAGGCCGTATTTGATAACTCTATGAAAACAGCCCAACGGGTTTTTTTGACATGAAAACGACCCAACGTATTAACGGTCCGCAAACGGGCCGACTGTAACGACGGGCTCAATTTGGCCCACAAGCAGAAAATGACAGTAACAGGCCGTATGTAACCGAATGCTGCAAATGAGCCCAAGAATCAATGGCCCTGAGAAGGCCGAAAGATAACTTGGGCTGGAAACGGCCCAATGGAATAATGGGCCGTTAATGGGTATAAAGTGATAAACTGTTCATTACAGGCCAGTTTCAGCACGGGCCGTTAATGGGCCAAGAGTTACAAAGGTCCTCATATGGGCCGAAAGAAGTCATGGGCCACACATGGGCCGGAAGTTAAAACGGGCTGAATCATATTGGACGGCCCAGATGACGCTACTGGGCCTAATTCAGATAGGGCGTAACGGGCCCTGGGTTAGCGGGATGTAAATGGGCTATATGCGAACAGGCCGTTAAGAGGCTTTCCGTGGGCCGGCCCGCCACCTTTTGACCAAGTCAAACGGGCCGGCCTTTTCACAGGAATGGGCCTCTGTTGGGCCGTGCCACGTGTCGCCGTATCAAGGCACCTTCGGTCCAATGAGCGGATGACATCTGTCCCAACGGTGAGCCGACACGTGTTTCCTCCAGCCAATGATGATTTTACACGTGGAAAATCCCCATTGGTCGGGGCTGTTAACGGGTTATCGGATCCAAAACCCGACCCGATAGCTTAACGGCATTCCGTTACGGTGGATGCCACGTGTCGGTCACCCTTGACGAAAGCACTTCTGTGACGCGCGATTTATCGTCATGGAAGTGGACAGTTTCGTGATGATAATTTTGGTAATGTCATGGAACACTTCTACGACAGCACAGGTATGACTATCTTGATTCTGTCATAAATTTTTCATGGATGTACATGCATGACAAAAAACGCGACCTACTGTGACAAACACGTATCATCACGGAAGTGTATTTTTTTGTAGTGTTGGGCTTCTTCGTAGTACTCTTGGTAGGCTGCTGAGACGAAGTTGGCGGAACACTTGAAGAAGCAGCGGCTGCCTCAGAGGTGCGATAACGCTTTGAAGTAGAATGCCCGGGGTTGACACGTCGGACATGTTGCTCAGAAGGGCCATCACCTGGAACCAAACACACTGACACAAGAAACAACACAAATGAACAAGCATAAGCCACCAGAAAAAGCAACACGGATCGATATTTGGTACAAGTAAGGTGGAAGTTGGCATCCAGTTGTAGTACAGTGATCTGGAAGCGGTAGTACCGCCCGAGCGGTAGTACCGCTCCAGGCGGGGAACGGTGGTTCCCTACTGCCGTGGCCAAATCCGGCACTACCGGGATGCCAAATTCAAAAATAAGCCTACCAAATATCAATCCAAAGAGTCTATAAGCCTTCGCCATCCTACTCAAGCTTCGATTTGGCCAAAAATCGATGAATGCAAAGCCTATTGCCCCTAAAGACTAGATCTGAAACCTAGAAGCAAAGAGAAAGGGGTCGGGGGCAATACCAGCATCCATGGCTAGAGGAAGGGGTGGGGATCGATCCCACCGGAGGAAAAGGTGAAAGACGACCCAGAGGAGGCGGCCCACCAGTGCCCTCCCGCGGCGAGTTCGTCGCTGGCACACGAAGAGGATGAGAGGGTCAAGTGAATGGGTGTGGGGGAGAAAGAAACGTCCCCTGCCCCAACATAACCCCCTAGTCCTGCCCCGCAGTGGTAGTACCGCTCGAGCAGGCGGTAGTATCGCTTGATGAATATAAGCGGTAGTATCGCGTGCCTCCAGCGGTGGTACCGCCCAGCCAAAAACGCAAAGACTAAAACAGAAAAAGGCTTAGCTCAAGCAACAAGAAAACACGAAGAGACGAGAGAGCAAACACAAAGACAGAAGGGCGCCCACGAGAGGACAAGAAGCAAAGACCACACAACTCTCAAAGAAAGGGCGGTGGCTGAGGCCACCTATGTTTGAGTCAATTGGTATGGCACTGCGAAGATTTTAACCTTGGGCCCATGACCAAAACTCATCTTTGAAGCACAAGTACCATAAAAAATGGCTAATGTGAAAGACGTGATCAATTTATGCATAATGTGGGGAGGGAGAGTTCATTGAGAGAACAATGCTCCCCCTATGTCCATGCCTACACCTAAACAAGACATCACGATGAGTATGGTGGGGTGTGCAAAGGTTCAAGCCACATTGCTCGAATCAATGATATTTAGCTCAAGCCTTAACTCGTGAAATCTTGCTTCATCCAAGGGCTTCATGAAAATATCGGCAAGGTTATCATGAGTGTTGACATAGTTGAGCTCGATCTCCCCTCGCCTAATGTGACCCCGTATGAAGTGATACCGAATCTCAATATGCTTCATCTTTAAGTGTTGCACCAGGTTGAGAGAAATCTTGATGGCACTTTCATTGTCACACCAAAGAGGCACTTTGTCACAAATGACACCATAATCCTTTAAAGTTTGCCTCATCCATAGAAGTTGAGCACAACAACTACCGGCGGCCACATACTCCGCTTCGGTGGACGAGAGAGACACACAACTTTGCTTCTTAGAAGACCAACTCACCAAAGAGCAACCAAGAAATTGGCACCCTCCGGAAGTTGAATTCCTATCCACTTTGTCTCCCGCCCAATCCGAGTCCGAAAAGCCCGCAAGGTTGAAGTTAGATCCTCTTGGGTACCATAAGCCAAAGTTTGGGGTATGAGCCAAATATCGAAAGATTCGCTTGATCGCCACATAGTGGCTTTCCTTTGGTGCGGCTTGAAATCGTGCACAAATTCCCACACTCAACATGATATCCGGTCTAGATGCACAAAGGTAAAGCAAGGAGCCAATCATGGAACGATATACCTTTTGATCCACCGCTTTACCGTTGGGATCTATGTCAAGTTGGCATTTGACGGGCATTGGAGTGGAAGCCGGCTTGACATGACTTAGCTTGAATCTCTTGAGCATGTCTTGAGTGTATTTGGCTTGGTTGATGAAGGTTCCTTCTCTTCTTTGTTTGTTTTGGAATCCGAGAAAGAACTTCAACTCTCCCATCATGGACATCTTGAACTTACAGGTCATGAGAGCGGCAAAACTCCTCATTGAAAGCTTTGTTAGGAGAACCAAAGATAATATCATCAACATATAGTTGGCATACAAACAACTCCCCTTTGACCTTCTTAGTAAAAAGAGTGGGGTCGATTTTCCAAATTTCAAACCCACGATCTTGCAACAACTCGGTAAGGTGCTCATACCATGCACGTGGGGCTTGTTTAAGGCCATAGAGTGCCTTATTGAGTTGGTACACATGATTGGGGAACTCGGGATCCTCAAACCCCGGGGGTTGTTTGACATACACCAACTCATTAATAGGACCATTAAGAAAAGCACTCTTCACATCCATTTGTTGCAACTTGAAGTTATGATGAGAAGCATAGGCAATCAACAAACGAATAGATTCAAGGCGAGCAACGTGAGCAAAGGTTTCACCGTAGTCGATACCCTCGACTTGGGAGTAGCCTTGTGCTAGCAAACAAGCATTGTTGCGAACGATAATCCCATGAGCATCTTGCTTGTTCTTGAATATCCACTTGGTTCCAATGACATTATGGTTCCCCGTTGGCCTTGGCACCAATCTCCACATCTTGTTGTGCTCGAAGTTGTTGAGTTCTTCATGCATGGCATTAAGCCAATCCGGATCCTCAAGCACCTCATAGACCTTTTGGGGTTCAACACAAGAAACAAACGCGTGATGTTCACAATAGTTTGCTAATTGTCTACGAGTGCTTACCACCTTTCTTAAGCTTCTAAGCACATTTGTCATGAGATGATCTTTGGTAGTGAGCTTGGATGCAATCTTGGCGGCACGATGCTCCAATTCCTCCTCATGAGAGAGTTGAGGAGCGGTAACTTGATCATCTTGAGCGTCGTGTTGAGATTGTTCTTGATCTTGAGCTTGATCTTGATCTTGAACTTGCTCGGTGGTGAGAACTTGACCTTGGGCATCACTTGGTGTTTCACCACCATCTTGAGGTTGATCTTGCCCTTGATCTTGTTCATTTGGTTGAGGGCCTTCACTTTGTTCTTCGGAAGCGTGTGGGTCTTGGGTTGGTGATGGTTCCACTTGAGTGGAACATTGTCCTTCTCCTTTGGCCACAAGGGGTTCCTCAGTGGGTAGGATATGACCAACACCCATTCTTATGGCTTGGGAGGAATTTCATCACCTACATCACAAGTACCACTTTGCTCAACTTGGGAGCCGTTATTCTCATCAAACTCCACGTTACACGTCTCCTCAATAAGTCCCGTGGACTTATTGAGGACACGGTAAGCATGAGAGTTTGTAGCATAACCAACAAATATGCCCTCATGAGCTCTAGCCTCAAATTTAGACAAACGAACACCTTTCTTGAGAATGAAACACCACCTGAACACCCGGAAGTACTTGAGGCTGGGCTTGTTATCAGTGAGTATCTCATATGGAGTCTTGTTCAAGCCTTTGCGGAGATAGAGCCGATTGGATGCATGACAAGCGGTGTTGATGGCTTCGGCCAAAAAGTTGTATGGAGACTTGAACTCCGCCATCATGGTCCTTGCCGCATCCATCAACATCCGGTTCTTCCTCTCCGCTACACCATTTTGTTGAGGGGTGTAAGGTGCGGAATATTGATGCTTCATCCCCACATCACTAAGAAACTCATCCAAGGTGTAGTGCTTGAACTCGGTGCCGTTGTCACTTTTTATCGTCAATATCTTTGCATTGTGTTAACTTGAGCTTCACTTGCAAATTCGATGACGGTTTGTTGGGTCTCACTCTTCCTCTTGAAGAAATATACCCAAGTGTATCTTGAGTAATCATCCAAAATCACCAAGAAATACTTTCTACCCCCAAGACAATCAAAGGATGGAGGTCCAAAGAGATCCAAGTGAAGGATCTCCAAGGGCCTCTTCGAGTAGATGATAGTCATGGGAGGGTGAGCCTTCTCATGTAGCTTTCCTTCGATACAAGCACTGCAAGCACGATCTTTGGTAAAACTAACATTTGTTAGTCTACGAACATGGTCTCCCTTGAGAATACTTTGCAAAGATCTCATATTGACATGTGCTAAACGGTGATGCCAAAGCCGTCCCACGTCAACTTTAGCCATTAGGCATGTCGCGGTCTTAGTGGGTCGCTCCGAAAAGTTAATCACATAAAGACCGTTCTCGACATGCCCAACAAAGGCTACTTTAAGAGTATTGCTCCACAAGAGGGCCACAGTATCAATATCAAAGATAGTGGCAAAGCCCATGAGTGCAAGTTGACGAACGAAAAGTAAATTGTATGCAAGGGACTCAACAAGCACGACTTTCTCGATCGTGAGATCATGAGAAATGACAACCTTGCCAAGACCCAATACCTTAGAAGACGAGGCATCACCCCACTCAACATTGGTGGGCATAGATGACATCTTGTGAACGTCCAGCACCAAGTCCTTGCTTCCGGTCATATGATTTGTGGCTCCACTATCGAGCAACCATGATCCCCCATCGGAAGCAAACACCTACAAGAGATCAATGCTTGGTTTTAGGTACCCATTTTGTAATGGGTCCTTTGATGTTAGTAACAAGGGTCTTAGGAACCCAAATAGACCATTCAATGTACTCATAAGGAGAACCAACAAATTGGCATAAACATGCCCATCACTAGCACGACACAACACATAAGAAGGGTTAAAGTCGCTGACTTAGTTGGAAGGGGTGGCATTGCCCTTCTTGACACCACCACCCTTCACATTGTTTTTCTTCTCCTTAGGAGCACCCTCTCCCTCATTCACAAAAGTTTGCTTGAGAGGAGGAGATCGTTTGGCCTTGTCATTCTTCTTCTTGCTCTTGGACTTGGGTGCAAACCCAATTCCCCCCTTGCCCACAACTTCCCTTTGATTGCTCAAAAGGTCGTTGAGGTTCTTCTCACCTTATATGCAAGACACAAGGCCTTTCTCAAGTTGCTCCTTCAACTTTGCATTCTCCTCCACAAGATGCACATGCTCACAACATGGGTTAGTAGCATTTTCATTATCAATTAAAACCATATGAGGAAATGTGGCTTTCTCCTTGGTTAGCTTCACTTGGAGTTGATCATGAGACTCTTTGAGGTTAGCATGAGCACCCTTGAAGGCCTTGTGAGCCTTGTCAAGTATATCAAACTCCTCCTTGAGTGTAGCAAGATCAACCCCAAGTTTGGCCTTCTCGGAATTGAGCACACGAGATACAACAAGAGCATGATCAAGATCTTTCTTTAATTTAGCATGATCATCGTTGTGTGACTCCTCAAGAGCCAAACAATGACCACGCTCTTCCTCAAGTGCATTAGAGAGATCCGATATCTCATCGGCATACTCACGACTATGCCCCTCCATCTTAGAGATGGTTTCTTCGTGAGCCTCGATCATGTCATTGGCTTCACCAAGTTGTTCCAAGAGAGCAACAAAGAGCTTCTTGGATTTACCCTTGAGCTTACTCATAAAGGACTCAAATTCATTTTCCTCCGTCTTCGTCCCCTCACTTTCATCAATGCAATCCATCAAGGAAGGATTAGTAATGATGGTAGTTTTGATGTTGGGGGTTACCTTGTTGGTGGCTTTAGCCACAAGGCACTTGGCGGTGATGTTCTCGTAGGGTGAATCAAAGAGGGACACCCGTGGAGTTGTTGCAAGGGCAACAGAGGCCATGGCAACTGTCTCACCATCTTCATCATACTCATTGTACTCTTCTTGTGCCACCAACCCCTTGGGAGGAGTCTTCTTGGTGAAATTGTTCTTGTTGGGGAAGGACTTGGCCTTGTATTTTAGGATAAGCTTGCCACCATTGTCTTCCATCTTCTCGTATGGGCACTCCGCAACAAAATGGCTCACATTGCCACAATTATAGCATGTCCTCACACGTTGCTTGACCTTGGCGCCACCTGAGTTGTTCTTGTTAAAGTTTGGCCTCGAGTTCTTCTTGCTCCAAAATTGCCGTCAAGCAAGAGCCATGTGCTCATGATAAGCATACTTGGTATCTTCGGGGCAACACTTCTCTTCTTCCTCTTCAACCTCTTCTTCCACACTAGCCTTGGCCTTCAAATCTAGGTTGGGCTTCTTTGCTCGTTGCGAACACAACACCGCATTGTCGGTGGTCTTGTCCAAGATCCTCATTGCAACAAACTCATCCAACACTTCACTTGAGGACAAGGCGTGAAAGTCCAGCCTTTGGCGGATGACGGAGGACGGAGGACATGGCCTTATGGTAAGGCATCATGGCCTTGAGAAACTTGTGCTTGATCCAATTGTCATCCGGATCCTTTCTCCCATGATCTCGGAGTGAGACCGTGAGAGTGGTTAATCTCCGGTAAAGCTCATGAGGTTCTTCACCTTCATTCGTTGCAAACTCATCGGCTTCATCTTGCACCACTTCATAGTTGGAGCATTGAATGCTTGCACTTCCCTTGTAAATGGACACAACATGTTGCCATGCTTCCTTGGCCACGGTGAAAGGTCAGAGATGCGCAATATCTTCGGGTGGAATTGTATCTTGGATAATGAAGAGAGCGGACTCGTTGAATTGATGATCTGCGGCTTCTCTAGGAGTGAGGTTGCTTGGGTCATGCGGGTAGAAACCTTGCTCAATAATTCTCCAAAGATTAGTAGAAATATGATTTAAGTGACGTTTAAAATGGTAGACCCAAGAGGCAAAATCCTCATTTTTCACAAACTTAGGAGGAGGAACAACATGATTCAAATGAGTGGAGGGAACCGGTCCTCCATAAGTAAGGGGTGGTTCAACATGGGCAAAGATGTCATTTCCACTTCTACCACTAGTCAAAGGAACTTTATCACTAGTAGCTTCCCCCTTGTCGGAGTTAGCATCTGTCACCTTGTTAGTGGGATCGACCACTTCCAACGGTGCGGTGGATAATTTAAGACCATCAAGAAACTCCTTAAACTTGCCTTTGACCTCGGTCGTCATGGAGGTTTTCAATGTGTCCAAAGCCGCATTGAATTCCTCATGAGAGATCGAGGATCCCCCATCGGTCGTAGACGAGGGCAGATTCACACCGGGGTGCTCCTCCCCACCGTCTATGGTGTCAACCATACTCTTCGGATGACAAAGTCCTTAATAAAGAGACGAGGCTCTGATACCAATTGAAAGGATCGATATAGTTGACTAGAGGGGGGGGGGGTGAATAGGCAACTAACAGTTTTTAGCTTTTTTTACCAAATTAAACTTTGCATCAAAGTAGGTTGTCTAGATATGCAACTAGGTGAGCAACCTATATGATGCAACAACAACAAGCACACAAGCAAGCACGGGATACAACTAAATATAAGCTCGCAGAAGTAAAGGTAAGAGATAACCAAAAGTGGAGCCGGTGGAGACGAGGGTGTGTTACCGAAGTTACTTCCCTTTGAGAGGAAGTACGCCTCCGTTGGAGCGTTGTGGAGGCACAATGCTCCCTAAGAAGCCACTAGGGCCACCGTATTCTCCTCACGCCCTCACACAACGCGAGATGCCGTGATTCCACTATTGGTGCCCTTGGAGGCGGCGACCGAACCTTTAAAAACAAGGTTGGGGCAATCTCCACAACTCAATTGGAGGCTCCCAACGAAACCACGGAGCTTCACCACAATGGAATGTGGCTCCGCGGTGACCTCAACCGTCTAGGGTGCTCAAACACCCAAGAGTAACAAGATCCGCAAGGGATTAGTGGGGGGAATGAAATTTCTCTTGGTGGAAGTGTAGATCCGGGCCTTCTCAACCAATCCCTAAAGAATCCACAAGTTTGATTGGCTAGGGAGAGAGATCGGGTGAAAATGACCTTTGGAGCAACAATGGAGCTTGGGGGAAAAGAGGTGAGTCAACTTGGAGAAGAAGACCTCCTTTTATTGTGGGGGAATCAATCCAACCGTTACCCCCCTCTTCAGCCCGCACAGTGCGGTACTACTGCTCAGTGGAGCGGTACTACCGCTGGTAGCAGCGGTACTACCGCGACCCCCAGTGGTACCACCGCAGTGACTGAGAGTAGAGCCAACAAAGGAGGAATGAAAGACAGAGGGGGTGTTTGGGCGGCACTAGTAGCGGTGGTAGCCGCGGTACTACCGCTCAAGGGCGGTACTACCGCTGCTACTGCCGCTACTAGTGCCGTTCAACCTGACACGAGGCGTGCACCATCAAATCGAGGCGGTAGCAGTGCCAACCTAGGATGGTACTGCCGCCGATGCACCCCAGCGGTACTACCGCTGTAGAACAGCGGTACTGCCGCTTGAGGTCCATGGGCAGTACTACCGCTCTGGCGGCGGTACTACCGCGAGCACCTCACAACCTCCACTTTCGATGAAACGACAAACTCCAAGGAGGGGAATGGAGCTGGGGGTGCAAAGATGAAGTGTACATGTTGATTCCACCCTAGCCTTTCCTATGCGGACCCCCTCTTGATAGTACGGTGTCTCCTACAACTCAAGTCCACCAAAACCAAAACGAAAGAGACTATACCGTTTTCACATAAAGCTCTGAGGGGAAGGAATCGTCTCGTGCCAATGAAAGAATCTCTGAAATACTCAACGCACACGATTAGTCCGCAAAAGCATTGTCATCAATCAGCAAAACTACTTAGAGAGAGATATGCCCTAACACTAAGCCTCAACCTAAAGAGGGCAAAGTTATAGTCTTTTCAGATCACCTCCTCCGCGGTTTCTCACCACCGGGCTCAAAATTCTTTCGAGATGTTATGAACTTCTACAAGCTACACCCCCAAGACATTGGCCCCAACTCTGTTTCCAATATATGCAACTTTTAAGTATGTTGTGAGGTGTACCTTCAAGAGGAGCCCAATGTTGATTTATTCAGAGAGTACTATTACATGAACCACCAGACCGAGATGACAGACGGGCCTAGCCTTGAACTCACTGGGATTTGTATCCAGAGGCGGAGAGACGTCCTTTTCCTTGCAGCTACACTACCCAGTCACCCCAAGGACTGGAACCAGACTTGGTTCTTGTCGTGGATTTGTCACGGCAGATGTCCTTAGTGTGAGGACTTAGTCGTGAGGCCAACGCGTCTATGTGGTAGCTTGAGAGGGGTTGAGTGGGACGAGAGACGCAAGGTTTTACCCAGGTTCGGCCCCTCATGGTGGAGGTAAAAGCCTACATCCTGCTTCATTGATATTGATGATGATGATGCTCACGATTACAAGGGTGCTGTTTCGATGCCTCTATCTCGAGAGCTATCGACTTGTCTGTCTAAATCTAACTTGTAAAAACTTGTCCCCCTTGGGGTGCCCTGCCCCTCCTTATATAAGGTGAAGGGGCGGGTTATATGACTAGTCCTTGTAGGATTAGGATTACTCTATTACAAGTGGAGTCCTAGTCTTGCTTCCTTTGTAAGGGAATATTCATTATGCCTTTCCTCTTAAGCCGGCCTACCATAACATGAGTCAGCCTTCCATGATCCGCCTTCTAGGCCATTGAGTCTTTTTGTCCGCCTGACCCGCCTGCCGGGTCACTTAATGAGTGGTCAAGCTTCGGGCGGGTCACCAGTGAGTTGCCAAGTCACAGCCGGGTCACTGGTGAGTCACCAAATATGGGCGATTTGTACTCCAGGCCGGGTCATACCGCGGGGTATATCCTCGACATTAGCCCCTAGTTTAATTTGGATTTATCCATGTTAAACTGATCCTGCAAAATGAACACAAGAATAAATTTGACAAGTTGTGCTCCGGGTTAAAAGTTTTTCTGAACCGGCACCTGATTATCCTTAAGTCCTTGTCATTTCCTTCTTGATACATATCCACGATCTCATAGCAAATCTCCTTTAGCAGGTATGTTCAAACTTTGCCAGTGCAAAAAATCCAGGCACTTCTTTTGAAAAGTCTGGGCCAATATGCCAGTTTAAAAATCAATTTGCTGACATTGGTTTCTTGGAGAAAAATATTATAAAGAATAATCCATTTAATCCGGCTTCCAATGCTCTAGTTTGACAAAAATATTGGTCTTGAAATACTCATCTGATTTTCAGCCGGCTTGAAGATGTAGATCTTGCCGATTTATGATTGCCAAAATTGCCAGATTATAAAACAGATGATGCGGGTCATGATTATTGCTGATGCCGGGTCGATCTTATGGCGACTTGGTGCTTGCTTTTGTAAATGTAGCTTTCCAATTATTGAATCGGCTCTCTAAACCTTTCTATGAATAGCTTAGAGGAAATAAACTTTGCAAATTTCTCCAATAATAACATAATACATGGTTTGCTCAAAACTGAGAATTTGAAGATGTTCCTCCCTTATATGCATATCACCTGTAGCCCCCATGTCTTGAGTAGAACAAAGTGATATCTTAAGACTTGCTTCAATATAAATACTGCAACTTTGGAGAAATATGGTTTGTTCATGTAGGTCGCCAATCATAAACTGACCATTTTGTACTTCCCATGTGTAGCCCCCAAGTGCCAGGTCATTATGTAATAATAATGAGCAGGGACTTTTTATGTACTTCATTGAAAATAATAGCATATGATGTAGCTCCCAAGTTTCGAGTTACATTTGACAGGAGCAATTAGTAGCCCCCAAGGGCCGGCTCATCACTATGTGATGGGTCGAGTCTTCAATGAGGCGAGTTAAAATGACTTTGCATTAGCCCCCAAGTGCCATGGTGCATGCTTGCAGTGACATGGGACTTGCATACTCGATGTAATCTTGATTTGAATAATGTAGCCCCCTAGTGCCGGGTCGTATGCCTGCAGCGACTCGGGACTAAATAAAACCATATCCATTGTCCGGGTGATGTTTGCTGAAAGCCTTTGCATATGAATATTGAACCATGCTCTCTGTTGTGAACCGGTACTCTTAGATGAAGAAATAATAGCCATTACTCTGAAGCGGCTTTTGAAAACCTCAATCATAAAACTGGTTATTGATAACCATAATAAAAAAAATCCAGCCATGTTGGCTATTAAAGATTTGAATAATATAATCCGGTATGAAAACCCCAATCATTCAATACCATAATGAAAATCAAGCCAAGTTTCGCTATTAAAGATTTGAATACTTTATCTGTTGACAAGTAAATCCGGAGTTAAATACACGACGGCTTAATGTGCATCCATTGTACTCCGGGATGCAACCCGGCGGCTTATAGCCTTTTGTAAAAAATCAGTAATTGATAACCCCATCCATGGCGGCTCATAGTCATCTCCAATTTTTGAAAAGATCACTTTGGCGGATTATAGCCTCAATAAACTCAATATGGAGCAATATACCCCGGAGCTGAAAAATTGGCTCATATTGCCAGCTTACATCACCATATCCAGTGAGGGTGACAACTCAAAGATTTATAAGCGCATGATTCCAATTGTGCAATCCAAAGTATACTAGTGACTTAATGTCAAAAGGCAGGGCAGGTTATCAAACCCCAAATATTCATACAATTATTGAAAGACATACCTGTAGATCATAATAGCTCCTTTTGAGAATAACAAGTCATAGACATGGAATGTCATGATGTTGGTTGCTCGAGGCAAATCTCCTGGTGGCTTACAAGCCGTTATTAGGGTGGGTTGTTAACCCAATATACTCAAGTATGAGTCATAGAATTAAGGCTACATGGCCTGAATTATGAAAACCATATGTTAACATGGAAGAATGATATGAATCCAAAATTTTCAAAAAGCAACAGAAATCCTGAAAAACAAGGCTTTCACAAGCCGCCAAGCCTAAAACTCAAGTGCTTTCATGAGACGGCATGTAAGTCGGATCAAGAGGGTAGGCTATGCTCAATGAGCAGGGAGCCCCCAAGTGACTATAGGAGACGACATGTAAGCCGAATCAAGAGGGTAGGATATGCTCAATGAGCAGGGAGCCCCCAAGTGACCATAGGGGTCGGCATGTAAGCCAGATCAAGAGGGTAGGCTATGCTCAATGAGCAGGGAGCCCCCAAGTGACCATAGGGGTCGGCATGTAAGCCCGATCAAGAGGGTAGGCCATGCTCAATGAGCAGGGAGCCCCCAAGTGACCATAGGGGTCAGCATGTAAGCCGGATCAAGAGGGTAGGCTATGCTCAATGAGAAGGGAGCCCCCAAGTGACCATATGAACATTTCTGAGAACTCGAACTTGCGAGAGATGTCCTCCTCCTGAACCGGATGTTAAGCAGGATATTGAGAGCTCACAACTTTGCGAGAGATAGATTTCCCTTGAGCCAGATTTTAAACCGGAATCGTTCTTTTTAAGCCAGAAATTTTCTGATGGCCTTTACATTTTCATCAATATGGCAGTAGCCTCCAGGACCGGGTTATCTTTCCCTCCAATGTCTTGGGGTTCTTGAATTTGCTGAAACTAGCAAGATTTACTGAGTCATGTCATTATAGCCCCCGAGTCTTAAGACGACTCGAGGAGTTGACTTAAGATTCTCCATACTTGACTGTTATATACTCCTGGTATGAGTCATTCAACAACTCAGTGACATAACGATCTCTTTTGCAGTAGACAACTTGTCCTGCATTTAAAGAATTTGCCAGCCAGAGTAATTGCTCTTTTAAAGAAATTAATATGCAATATAAAAATATACTGGATGGATTTCACCTCATCTGTTAGGTCGGAAATTATCCGTCGCGGAGTTGATGATCACTACAGTGAAGCTGAAATCAATCACGGGCGAGTCGACCGCGGGAGCAGACAAATGAGTTGGCCGCGGCGTTGTAAGCCGGCGCGGACGGGTGAGTCAATCGCAGGCGCGTGCCCGACAAGTTGATATAAACTGGGCCACAAGGGCGGCGTCTTTGGCACTGCCAGTGCAAATGATGATGCCGCGCCCTCCGTACCCATGTTATAATACCACTTTCGTAGTGGATAATTGTCCTGCATATAAAAACACTATAGGGAAGAGTAGTGGTTCACAGAGGAATTGAAATGTACTAATAAAGTACATAGGTTGGATAACACCTGATTTTATTCTATTAGATGAACACAGACGCTGGTGCTGGATAATGCTGAATAAGATATACACGTTGAGCTCCGCTGATGTGATGTAGCACAGCACCCGTGACCTACCTTTGTCTTTCTCCCCTTTTTCTTTAAAACCGTGCAAGTGGTAGCAATAGTGCTTTCAACTAGCATTCTTGGTAGCTGAATTTGGCTTCAGTTTTTGGACTGAGATCCAGTGACTTGCTTCTAGCAAGTCACGTTGTAACTGGCCGCCCGTGGTGGAGACGAACCAGGCGGTTAAATCCGAGTCCACGCCCCTACCCTCGAGATCGTGGCTTCTTTCTCTTTTTTTAATTTGCTGATTGCCATCTGATAATGCAGGACAGGTCGGATTCCTTCTGAGACCCGGTCCAGTCTGGACCAGTTTCTTTTAGGCCGGGTCATGGAGTGATATTTGTTGTGTCTTCATATGACGACGCCAGTCGCAATGATTCAATCCTCTCGGGAGCTGCACCTGTCGCCGTTTTTTGTTTTCGTTTATTCAGGGAGCAGCCTAATAAATAATCCGATCGGGACACAAGTAGATGTCTTCTCAGTTTGCGGGACGGACGTTGCAGCAGATATTAGGCTAGTCATAGTGGAGAGTAACTTAGACTAGTAACATACATATGTTACTAGTCTGTGTTACTACCTTCATAGTAGGTAGTGTCATAGGTGTGGTAACATAGTTGTCTTCATTTATTACTGTGTAGACTCATTACACATTGGAAAGCGCTATGTGATGGTAACATATTATGTTACTCTATTTGCCTCTCTCCTCATTAACTACTTGCCACATCATCATTTTTGCTTATGTGGCATCTATGTTACTACCTATGTAACTCCCACTATGACCAGACTTAGTCGGTCTTCGGATTCGATGGATCGCCAGGTCACATCCGTCTGCCGCACAGCACACAATGACGCAAACCTAATTTTCTCTTGTACTGTCAGCTCCAGAGTTTAATCACAAAATGATGAATTTGCCAGTTCTACTCAAGGTTGTCCCATGCCGGGTTATCCTGCGAGATTGCATCGTGCCAGCTCTTCTTCATCTAACCAACCGCGATCTTCTCGATCCCTAGGAAAAATCCCTTCAAGAACTCAATACCACCGTGCGGAGCCCCACGGTGGGTGCCAACTGTCGTGGATCTGTCACGGCATATGTCCTTGGTGTGAGGACTTAGTCATGAGGCCAACGCATCTATGTGGTAGCTTGAGAGGGGTTGAGTGGGACAAGAGACGCAAGGTTTTACCCAGGTTTGGCCCCTCACTGTGGACGTAAAAGCCTACATCCTGCTTCATTGATATTGATGATGATGATGCTCACGATTACAAGGGAGCTCTTTCGCTACCTCTATCTCGAGAGCTATCAACTTGTCTGTCTAAAGCTAACTTGTAAAAACTTGTCCCCCTTGGGGTGCCCTGCCCCTCCTTATAAAAGTTGAAGGGGCGGGTTATATGACTAGTCCTAGTAGGATTAGGATTACTCTATTACAAGTGGAGTCCTAGTCTTGCTTCCTTTGTAAGAGAATATTCCTTATGCCTTTCCTCTTAAGCCGGCCTACCATAACATGAGTCGGCCTTCCATGAGCCGCGTTCTAGGCCATTGAGTCTTGTTGTCCGCCTGACCCGCCCACCGAGTCACTTAATGAGTGGTCAAGCTTCGAGAGGGTCACCAGTGAGTTGCCAAGTCACAGCCGGGTCACTGGTGAGTCGCCAAATATGGGAGGTTTGTACTCCAGGCCGGGTCATACCGCGGGGTATATTCCCGACAGCTCTAGTGCCAAGATACCTCTCTAGCCGATTAAAATCCTCTGCCGAGTTTTCGCCCCTTCCGGCTTAGCTCCAGGCATGAACTCCCTGACAGGATCACTGCTGCAGAACGGGCCAATTATGCGCCTACCTTTTCAAAGATAAGGGCTTTATTAGCCAACGGCTTAACTGCAATTGACCTGGTCTGCGGCTAGGTCGCCTAGAGAATTTTGCCTTTAAGCCGCCGCTCCGGCTTAATGTGCCAATATACATGTGATTTAAAAGACCCGCAGCGATACAGCCAAGTACGTCTTGAGGATCAGCAAATCAATGAAATGACCAAGACATTGCTCAGGGAGACCTTAGAAAGCTGCAGCAAAGTGGGACTGAACCCTTTCTGCGCCCTTAATCCGGCTCCTGATGTAAGTATTTTAAGTCATTCTTTAACTTCATTCATCATTCTCTCATAAAAGTGCATATCTTCTCTCTCAGGCTGGCTCTTCCTTCTGGAACAAATACTGTAAGATAAGTCGGCCAAAAAGGCCAAAGGAAAGTCTCGAGCTCCAAAAAAGGCCAAAGGAAAGAAACATGATGCTGAAGACTTATTTGCCCTTGATAATGAGTCAGAGGTAGAACTCGGTTCTCTTGGCTTTATTTTTATGCAACTTATTGACGCTGACTCCTCTCAGGACGATGCAGAGACCAGCCATGCAGACACCACAGAGGTAATTATAACTTCCTCCGACTTAAAGCCCTTGCCAAGACAGAAAACTCGGTAGGTGACCCGGAAAGTAAGATTTTCTCACCCTCTTGCTTACTTGGATCCCGACTTTATTTTGAAGAAACAGCAATACGAGGCGAAGCATGCAACCCGGAGCAGTAGTGGCGGTAACCTTGCAACCGGCTTACCCAACACGCCCACTCCTCGCAATTGCCGAAATGAGGTGCCATATAATCCATCCCTCTCTTCTCCAAAGGCGGGTCTCATTCGTCAACCACTTAATTCTTCTGATTCAAACTACCAGGGAACACCTCATTCATCCTCTGATTAATCTACTGGGACTCAGATGCATGCCTTCAAAGTTGCGCCTGGGTAAGTATTTGCACCTGTTTCATATATAACTTGCAATAACATATTTATGAATCCCTGTTCTCTTGTTGCAGCGATGTGGCAAAGGCAGGCAAGAAACATAAAGTGGGTGGTTCTTTGAAAGACCCCCAAACTGTTGAGCCGGAAAAACAAACACCAGTAGCAACTGAGGCGTCAGAAAATCCCGACAGTCTTGTGAATGACCCTCCACCACAAGTTGATATCACAGCCTCAGAACCACTGTACACTGAAGTTGACCCGGCAATCACGCATAACCCGCCAAGTCCTAAACCGCCCAGCCCTACCAAGACTACTGAAGAGGTTCCTTCTGACAAGATCGCCAATGATGTCATCATCACTGGCACAGGCTATACCGAGCCCAGAAATCCTACAGTCTTGGCAAAGCACAGCGCCAAATAAGAGCCATTGGCCGTCAACAAGGGTAAACTGAAGTTGGATCTGGAAAGATATGCTGGCTTCAGCACAAGTCACATCCATGCAGGCTATCTAACCCGCCTCCATACTAGCTGTGATCTAGAAGCCGGCTTAGTGAACCTTATGAAGGAACGCTATGAGGTATGTTACTAACTTCTTTCCATATGTATTCATATAGTCGCCAA
Source organism: Triticum aestivum (assembly GCF_018294505.1). Lineage (NCBI taxonomy): Eukaryota > Viridiplantae > Streptophyta > Magnoliopsida > Poales > Poaceae > Triticum > Triticum aestivum. The sequence goes on from NC_057811.1 coordinate 374,899,326, forward strand.
GTCTAGAGGATAGGAAAAAATTGAGTATGTTTTAGACTTAATAATAATCTTAAAACCGAAGCCTCTCATAGTCAACTTATCCTTTAAGATCCAAATATGTAGCCCCCAAGGGCCGGCTTAAACTGACAAGTTGAGCCAGGACTTATAGTCACTTAATAAATCCAAACACATAGCCCCCAAGGGCCAGCTTAAACTGACAAGTTGAGCCGGGACTTATAGTCACTTAAGAAATCCAAACACGTAGCCCCCAAGGGCCGGCTTAAACTGAAAAGTTGAGCCGAGACTTATAGTAACTTAAAAAATCCAAACACATAGCCCCCAAGGGCCGACTTAAACTGACAAGTTGAGCCATGACTTATGGTCACTTAAGAAATCCAAACACGTAGCCCCCAAGGGCCGGCTTAAACTGGCAAGTTGAGCTGGGTCGTAAGAAGCTTTAAAATGACCTACATCAGCCCCCAAGTGCCAAGTAGAGTACTTGTAGTGTGCTTGGGACTTAAACAGAATAACGTCACCAATAATTAAACCTTGCTTTGTAACCATTGCTTCGTCATTGTATTTCAGGCAGAATTAAGCATGAAGGAATCGCAAGTGGGCAATTTGAGGAAGAATATAAAGTTGCAGCAAGCAGAGACTCTCAAGGCCAAGCTAGAGCTGAAAACTTCCACTACAAAAAAAGACACATCCGTGACATTTTGGGCCGAACAATTTTTTTCTGTCATGCTTATGAAACTTCTATGACGATAATTGTGACAAAACCCGGTATCATCATAGATGTGGTGGGATCCTACTTCTATGACAAAAAATCATGATAGAAAATAGGCTTTTCATCCTGGGCAGGCCGAAGACGCAGCTGCATGACATTCTTTGGGCCGTCCATGAAAGAAAAAACCGTGGTAGAAGCGAGGGCGAGGAAAATATCGGGGAGTTCCCGATTACGGTGGGTGGTCGAGGGCCGAGCGATGCGCGTTTCTCCCGTACACGTACACGCGTGGGTGCGAGGCGTTGGGCTCTAACTGAACCCGAGCGAGGCGTTCGCCTACTGAACCCGAGCGATTGCACTGCAGGCTACGCGTTACTTAACCGAGTGATCGATCGATCTGGCTGTTAACTGAACCCGATCGAGCGATTCCTTCGCTACTGCTCCTAACTAAAGCCGATCGAACCCTACTGCCTCC
>NC_057811.1:374900733-374910073 GCF_018294505.1 Triticum aestivum
CCATTGCCGCTGGATGAACAGGACCCCGATCGATCGAGCCGGTTGGGGGTGGATGAACAGGACCCCGTGGAGGGCTGGATGAACATGACGACCCCATGGAGGGCTGGTTGAACAGTAGCTGGTGGAGGGATGGATGAACAGTAGCCTATGGAGGGGTGGTTGAACAGGACCCCATGGAGAGGGCTGGCCGAACAGTAGCCGGTGGAGGAGCGGTGGAGGCTGGATCAATAGGAGCCCGTGGATGAACAATGGCTGGTGGAGGCAGGAGGGGAGACGCCGTGGATGAACAGTCGCAGGTGGAGGCTAGAGGAGGTCGACGGTGGATGAACAGTAGCCTGTGGAGGCTGGAGGAGGTCGACGGTGAAGATGAACAGTAGCCCCGTGCATACGCCACGCCCCTCCCGATGAACAGGACCCCCGTTTCGACCGTAGAGCTCCAACACAAGTCCGTTTCCGCCGTTTTGCGGTATGCCACACCCCTCCCGATCAACAGGACCCTGTTTCAACCGTAGGAGGTCCAAGAGAAGTCCGTTTCCTTCGTTTTGCGGTACGCCAGACCCCTCCCGATGAACAGGATCCCGTTTTGACCGTGGCCGGTCGAACACAAAGCCATTTCCTCCGTTCTGTGGTACGCCAGGCCTTGTTTCGATCGGCTGTTCCGTCCAAGCCGGTTGGCTCCCGACGAACATGACACAGTTTCTCCGTTCCGACCCAGCCATGTACACGAGCCTTGGCTGTACGTATGCGTGAGTAGGCGTTCGAGACCCCGCCCGTATGTACGCACGTGGCCGTATTTACTTTCTTGCACCCTGGCTGTACGTACGTGTACATGCTACGTCCGTGCCTCTACTATGACACGTGCCCTTCCTTACACGGCCACGGTTCATCACTGCAGCCTGCAGACAGATCGATCGACCAGTATGTACGTACACTTTCGTGACGAGAATGACAAAGCTACGTACGCTTCGACCAGGTGGGTCCCGACTGTCAGGCACTTCCTTGCGTGCGAAGATGTAGCTGGTGGGTCCCAGTAGTCAGGGGGAAATGTTTTTTTCGCGAAATACGATGACCTGTCCGGTGGGTCCCTGCTGTCAGGTGGAGGAATCATTATTTTCCGTGTTATAAGGAGGCACTTTCTTGCTGTGGCTGTGGACCCAGCTGTCAGCCTCTCCACGTACAGTACTCTTCAGATGGAAGTCGTTCCTTGACCATGTTGACCACGCCGCGCCGAGAGCACCAGGGCGATGGACGACGGCAAGGCCTAGGAAGGGGACGATGCAGAGCCGGGGAAGACGCGGGAGTGGAAGCCCATGCGGAGAGGAGTACGAGGGTTCACTGGTTCGGCTGCGGTGTGAGGCTGCCGTCGCCGCAGAATAACAGGGGGTGTAGGTGAGTGGAGGGATGGCCTGGCTAGCGGTGGGAGTAGTAGGGGCGGTGAGGCCTCCGCGGCATCACAGCCGGCCACGGGAGGCAGGAGCACGCGGCACGACCGGCGCTGGTTTGGGCGGCTGGAGCAATAAGACCAGAGGTTGAAGAAGCACTACGGTCGTTGGATGGACATCGTACGGTCACTGGAGCTAGAATCGTTCATATTGACTAAGTTGACAAAGGCCTCCGTTCCCGTCAACTTAGTAGGCCCACAAGTCAGCCTCCCACTATGGCGGGTCCCAGCTAGCAGGGGGGTATTCATTTTTAGTGCGTAATAAGGAGGCACTTCCTTGCGTGTGAAGATATAGCTGGTGGGTCCGACCTGGCAGTGGGGGGAACGTTTTTTTCATGAATTAGAGAGGCCCTTCCGGTGGGTCCCAACTGTTAGGTGGAGGAATCATTATTTTGCGTGTAATAAGGAGGCATTTCCTTGCGTGCGGCCGTGGACCCAGCTATCAGCCTCTCCACGTACAGTCCACTTCTGATGGATGTCGTTCGTTGACCACGCCGCGCCGAGAGCACCAGGGCGGTGGACGACAGTGAGGCCTAGGAAGGGAACGACACGGAGCTAGGGAAGACTCGGCAGTTGTTTCCCACGCAAAGGGGAGTACGAGGGTTTACTGGTTCGTGTGTCATCGCCGGAGAATAACAGCAGGTGTCGGTGAGTAGAGGGATGGCTAGGCCAGCGATGAGAGTGCGGTGGGGTGGTTAGGCCTGCGCGGCAGCACAGCCGGCCATGGGAGGAGGGAGCAGGCAGTCCCACCGGCACTTGTTCGAGCGGCTGGAGCAGGAAGAGCAGAGATTGAAGAAGGACGATGGCCGTTGGATGGACATCCAATAGTCACTGCTCTCGTGTGTTGACTAAGTTGACACAGCGTTGCGTGTGCGTCAACCTTTATTTTAGGAAAGCATACGCGTCAACCTGTAGTAGGCGCACAAGTCAGCCTCAAATCTATGGAAAACAGCATATAGCCCATCTGCCATTATTTCTAATAATTTACAACCCATTTGCTAATTCTTAATATTTTTTTCGAGCCCATCTTCTTTTTGCTAGCATTAAACCCCATATTGTGGCCATGGTTAAAAATTATACGAAATTTTGCATATTTCGGTGCGGTCAACTATTTTTAATCTCAAAATATCGAGTCACATTCAAACTATTTTGAAAAATAATTTATATAAATATAAAATCCAAATAATTGTCCACGCATAAAAATCAATGGAATTTAAAATCTTGTAATGAAAAAAAAATTGAAACTAATTCCCGATTTGATGTGTTTTAAAAATGTACAGCCCATTTCTGGGCAAACGGAATGAAACTGTCCTCATCTTGAAAGATTTGTAGCCCAGCAGGGCTGATAAAGCAAGTAGGCCTCGTTTGGGTATTTCTTTAAAAAAATAGAACTGGGCTAGCCATTTTCAGCAAGAAAAAAACACAACTGGGCTTGTCGTGGTATTCTCATGGTGGGGGGGTGCGAGACGACAGATGCCACTGGGTGGCTTGAGGCGAGGGCAAGACTGCCGCTGGAATATCCGGGGACGGGTATGCAAGTATCACACGGTAGTTTACCCAGGTTCAGGGCTCTCCAGAGAGATAATACCCCTACTCCTGCATGTCTAAATATATGTGATATATCTGGTATAGAGTGCTCCTGGAGCTGTATCTGAAGTCAGTGCCATAGGCATCTGACTTTGTGTATGCGGGTGGCCGGATGACCAAGCATGCTCTTGTGGCCGTGAGCATGTGTGTGCTCATGCGTGTGAGAGTGAGGAGTGGATGGATGGCTAGCTTATATATATGTCTTGTTAGGTTAGGGTAAGCTAGGTAGGCATGGGACATGGCGTTGGTTGTAAGCTACCTGGGGTAACTATAAAGATGGGGGAGGAGTCTACAAAGAAAGACCGTCGTATCACCTGCAGCAATTTCAACCATCCTTTGGTGTGGAGGAATATCATAGGAACTCTATATGATATGATTTTTATAGGATTTTTTCCTTTAGAGCCAATTGGTTCATAGGAATAGATTCATATACTCCACATTTCAAAGGAAATAAACATGGTATCATTTTTTTAGCTGTAGAGCCACTTGGTTCATATGAATGGATTCCTATACTCCCATAATTTCAAAGGAAAATAAACATTAGCGTATATTCATTAGAAAAGTTCCTATGATGTGAACCAAATGACAGCTCTTTCCTAATCCCTCCTCATAGGAATTGAGATACATGTCATCTCTAGATTCAATAGAAAAGTTCCTATGATGTGAACCAAATGACATCTCTTTTCCAATCCCTACTCATAGGAATTGAGATACATGTCATCTCTTTCCCTACAAGTTCCATGTATACATCTTCTCTTCCTAAAAAGCTAGTACAAGCCACTAGTAGCTTTTTTCCTAGACATGCAACTATGGCACAAGAACACGTCATGCATGCAAGTCATAAATCACATTGTTTTTGTACTCTATGCATGCAAGCACCACATCATCAATTTGTGCATGTTACTCATAAGTTATTTCTTGCATTAAATTTTGTATTGACAATGTATGTGCTGGTCACGTGCACACATATGTAGTTCACATTAACATTTTTGATAGAAATGTCATTCTTTTAACTGCAATTCATTTTTTCTCTTTGTACTCCCTCCGTCTAGGTGTGTAAGTCATCTTCTGAAAACCAAATAATCCCAAAACACTTAGGCACGGTACATTAACTCCGTCCTCGTTTCTTGTTTTATGACATATCAACCAATAAGAGATGTGAGCCGTGCATGCTTTCAATGGCTTGAGACTTTCAAACATGACATGCAGTGGTTAATTCATTGCATGGAATGCTATTAACTAGCAAAAAACCTAAGATGACTTATACACCTAGACGGAGGGAGTATTACATTTTCATAAGCATACATTCACTTCCCATTAGTTATAGATGTTTTTGGAGGAACTTTTATGCATTATCTATACCCCTATATAGTGTGCGAATAACTTTGAAAGATGGTCGTTGGATGAAGCTAATCTGAAAGTGCAGAGATGGAAAATCCGAGCACTACTGGCCGTTGGATATCATCAACATTCCACCAGATTCTGCCACATGTACAATCTAGAAGACTCCATGGTTGAACTTAAGCATAATGCACAAACCTCAAAACACAAACTCAATCCCTCTCCCGTTTACTACGACGTGGCCCCGAACACCGTAGTACTCCTACAAACCCTACCGCCGCATGCATCATCGGTTTTCTTCAAGAGGACGAGGGATAAGCGGATTTGTAGTGGAGGCGCTTTAAAAAAAGGATTTGTAGTGGAGGCCCCTACCCTAGGGTGCCCTAGGTAGCTGCCGCACGCATCATTGGTTTTCTCTTTTCTTTATGCTCTTGCGCCCTAGAGTGAAATGATGGTTGCTTCGTCCGTCCAACTTAATGCGGGAAAGGTGGGGCCTTGTGATTAATTTGACCCCTCATCGCACATTTACTACTACTGTGGCGCTACGACCGAGGTGCCTCCAAGTCCAACCGCTGCTTCGAACTGTAATTTGGTGCATCACACATGGAACAAGACGGTGGATGAGCCACATGTCAGCCAAAGGGGTCCTGTTAAGCGTGTTGCCATTTCGTGTGTGGACTAACCCTGCTTGAGTTGCTACGCCAACACGACAGGAGCAGCCTACCACTTGGTTTTGCTCCTTGGTGAATCCCGACCATATTGATCTAAAAAGATACTGTACTACCCTCTCCGTCTCAGTTTATAGGGCCTGCACGTAGTTCTAGGTCATCCATTTGACTAACTAAATATGAGTTACTATGTCAGAAAAAGTATATCATTGGATTCTTAAGCGGATGTAGTTCCTAAACATATACTGTTCATCACATATATAGCAAGTTAAGTTCTCAACCTAGAACGACGTGCATGCCCTGTAAACCGATACGGAGGAAGTAGTAAAAATGAGGTGATTTTATCGAGTGATGGGCGGGGGAGCATGGCCTGTCATGCGGTCCCACGTGTCATGATGTACCAAGGCGATGCACGTCTCCCTCTTGAGGCAGAACAATGGCAAAAGCAATACTACGTGGTTTTGTTGAAGGAGATGATGGCGAAGCGAAGTGTGAAATAATGGTTGCTTCGTCCGTCTGGGAAGGTGCGGCATTGTGATTTGATGTCTCATTGCTCATTACTACTACTGGGGCAGTATGACTAGGGTGCGTCGCCCTGCCGTTCTGCATTGTTATTTGGTGCATGACACGTCGACCTGGTTGCTATATGTCCCACATGCTTGCGAGAGGAAGTACAGAATTCATGAAAGCGAGCATCGACGGAGGAGTACAAGACACGACTTGGTTTTTGCTGCTTCGCGCGATCCATCGATACAAACTCAGACTAAAAAAGGCGAGGGCGGGTCTTTTCCCGCGCGGCAGGCAGGGGAGTTTGGCATAGTCTGTTCGAGGCAACGAGGCAGGAAGGGAAACAAGCAAATAAAGGTTGAGCGACTTAGTTTTGGGAAAATCTGATTTTACGGAGTACATACCCACTATGGAGGTAGTACTACTTACTACTCCCTCCTTTCCGATTTATAGGGCTCATCTAAAAAAATTCATTTTTCCGTTTTATAAGTCTCAATTCTACTACTAGTAGTAGTACCATCACATGTTTGGATTTCGAGGTGCATTAAATCACCCGATGCAAGTAGTGTCAAGAGAAAACTCACCAATGCATGTAGAAGTTCATGGAAATTTAGTGGTCATGCATGCATTCGTTCTAATTAATGCCTCGGTAAACATAACTTCTTGAGAAAAATGAGCGTACGAAATTAATTCCACCACTCACCGTCTACCTTGGTTGGAGAGATTTTGAAATTGAGTCATAAACCGGAAACGAGGGAGTAGTGACATAGACTAGGGTAGCTTGCTGCACCACGGACTCCAAGGAAATTGTTGTAGTAGTACTACTCCTATATACCACTGTACTACTCCTACTACTAAAAGACATATATTTCAAACAATATGATAATCTCTCTAACCAAGGTAGGGACAAGGAGTAAACGGAGGGAGTACTAGTAAGCAAGCTTCACCTCGTCCTGCGAGCCACCGTGCCCGTGGGCGGGGGAGACGGCGTACTAAGTAAGCTTCTCCTCGTTCCACGAGTTGACGGGACACATCAAAAGTAGTCCAGTGTATAGAGCCTTGCCTCTAAGGTAGGTCCCACATGGTTTGCCTCTTTTTTAAAATAACACGTCAAGTCGCAATTTGTTTGTTCACCCGTGGTAGACGATCCACCATCAAGTGGAAAACCAGTACACGTGTCAAATTACCACGTGGGCTGCCTTTTCGTACATAAATGAGCTCCACCGTGTACCCGCGCGGGTGTGGTTGGGAAAGAGATGGGAGTACGTGCACCGTGCGTGCACCTCTTCTCTTCGTGCACGCCCCCCACCTACGTGTGTGTGTGTGAGAGAGATACAAACCTAGACATAATGCGCCGTCCATCCCCATGCCTCCGCCCAGTCCGACCACCAGTCACCACCACGCCCCACTCCTCCTCACCTTATCTCTCATCTTTCTCGAGATATCATTTTTTCGATGAAATTCTCAAGATAGCATTTTTCCGATAAAATTCTTGAGATATCATTAGTTTCTACACATGGGATTACCCCTGCATGGGTCAATCACAACAGGTGTTTTGTAAAAAAAAATGCATCTTGATGTTCTATGCAATGCACGGGCATATTGCTAGTCCATGAAAACAACACATGGGAAAATTTCACTGCGAACGAGGGATTTGAATGTGCTGGGAGGAGCTGTTTGGATCTTGCCTGGGGTAGCCAAAATATTGGCAACCCTTTTGTCCACTGGTGCCTTTGCCACCGATGAACGAGGAATGGCTCGGGTGCTCATGCATCCTCCAGTTGGAGACAAGCTCGCATGAGTTGTGCTTTTTTTGTCCCACCACGCCACCCGAGCCGGTCGCAGACCGACCGACGACCCGCAAATTACACCATCCAACCATAGCCGCACACATTCTGACAGCAACTCAACCAACTGGACGAAATTCATGCAAACACGGCGATATTTCAAATAAACAATGATGGAATTCATATAAAATACCAGATTTCCATACAAACATGACGGATTTCATTACATTTAAATCAACTAAGTGGTGCTAGTTCCAGACAGCACAGGTATATAATACCTGGCCTAAATGGTCGCCCGCCGATCCATTTGTGTTCCTCATGTCCGGCAGCATGATCACTGGACTGCCGGGAGCCCTGGAGGTATATGCTTCAGCACAAAGGACGGCTCGCTTCCCCACTGCCCAACTGATATTGTTGGCTGATGCCCAAGATGATGGTGGAAGGGGGCTTCTCCGCTTTCATGGAGCCCATGCAGGGTCGACGAAGGTCCTTGCAACAAAAGGATCCGGCAAGACATCTGCTGTGTACGCCGGCATCGCCTCCGCGGTGGCCTTCATGGGACCCAAGTGGCGGCGGCCTCCCGTGTTCTACTTCTCCTTGATGATGGCGGCGGACGCGGAGGCGCTGAGGACCGACTGGTCGCTCTCTGCGCACCCGGCTTCTGTCTCTGCTTGCATGGCGCGACCGCCGGCATGGGAGTCTCGGCCACAGAAACGGGAGACGCGGTCGCAGACACGGGAGGCGCGGTATGAGGCGGCGGCGTGGACGACAGCGACGACGCCCGTGCGCCGCTCCTCATCGAGCTGGCCTGGAGAGACGAGTTGCTGAACCGCTTGCCGGCTTGGGGCGGCAACTGGCTCCGTCGGGCGAGGTGAGGGAGGTGGGTCAACGAGCTGCATAGCTCGTATCCGGCGGGTTCGGTGGGCCACCCAGCCGCCTTGGATGCAGGATAACTACTCTTCGTAAGCCATTGTAAGAGTGGACAAAATGGTGAAGGAGGAGATAGGGGAGCGGCGGAGGTGTGCGATTCTTGGCCGGCGTTTGGCCTCGTTTAAATAGGAGATTAAATAGACGGCGGACGGGAGGAGCTCGTCTGACGTTGCATTTAATGCCGGCCCGGTCATGAACGGACGTATGTCCAGAGTGGGTTTCTCGGTTTCCACACGGGTTTCATGGAGGCGTTTGAATGCGGCAAGGAGGCCAGTTCAGCCGGGCGTGCATCGAGTGGCGCCCTCGACTCTGACGAACGACACCGTGTCGTTCTTCCACTGACGTGTGGGCTCTTTGGGTACATGGCCTCCATGTCAGTGACCCAGCACAGGCAGCGCACGACAGAGGAACTTTTGGTGGGCCAGGGTGGTCAGAAGCAGGCATTTCATAAACCGATGATTGTTCATTGAGTGTGACGTCATCTATTTCATGTAGATAAGCTTACTATATAATGTAAGAGAATTTTAAAATTTTCATATATACGTTGATAGCCCGTTTGATATGTTGTGATTCATAAAGACCGCTGCAAACAGCAATGTTCTGTTTATCAAAGATAAGATTGATTAATACCCGTAATAATCCATGTCCTTAACAAAGGGTGCATGCATGTATAGGTTGAGCGTGTGTCTTGCGTCATGTGCTGTGTGCATGCAGGCGTGCGAGTGTTGCGTGCGTGCATGTGTACGTTTCAGTGTTGCATGCATGTGTGCGTACGTGCGTGTGTTCATGAGTGCATGTGTACGTGTCAGTGTTGCACGCCTGCATGCGTGTGTGTGTTCGTTATGTGTACGTGTCAGTGTTGCACGCCTGCATGCGTGCGTGTGTTCGTGCGAGTGTTGCGTGCGTGCATGTGTACGTGCGGGGTGAGGCTACACGTCAGTCGACTGACTTTTTCATCTCTGGTCAGTAGATTTTCCAGCAGTTGGATGCGAAATCAAGGGCCTGCAGTTTATCTTCAACCTCCACCCCCCTGAGCCGCCAGCCACCACCGACCGAACCGCCGGCTCGCGCCGCCACAC
>NC_057811.1:375210549-375321750 GCF_018294505.1 Triticum aestivum
CAAAAAAATGCGCTCCTATGTGTACCTGCGAGTGGGTGTGAGAGAACTAGTGCGTGCGTGCACCGCTTCTCTTCGTGAGAGTACAATATACTATGCCCAAAGAATGTTCGCCACATGAGTAATAGTATAAGTGTGTGACGTGTGAGCTAAAATAAAAGGTGTGCGACGTCTTTTGTTTTTTAGAAGTTCTGAGGGTAGGGTGTGAAGACCACATATGTGTGTGACGTCTACCTGTAGATAGACGGTGGGTGCGAGAGCACTCGGGAGAGTCGTGACTCGTGAGGGTGCATGTGTGCATGAGAGAGAGGGGCACGTATCAATGCAATGCATGTGTCCGTAGATCATTATCCGACAAACGTTCGCCACAAGCCGTTTCCTGACGAACGCCGTAAGAACCGTTAGATCGGCATCCGACAGTGTCAGTTTTGCCTTGTCATTTAACAGAACAGCCACTCCTCCTACACACAAATTTTCCACGTGAGTGTTAGCAACTGTTGTATGCTCCTCCATCCGTTCCAAAATGGAGTGCATATAGCTTTATTGAAAATTCGAACCTCGCAAACTTTTACTGATTTTTCGTGTACCAAAATGCACATATAGAATACCCAGTATATACCATTTCATTCATCTTCAAGAGGTAACTATAAAGATGGGGGAGGAGTCTACAAAGAAAGAAAGTCGTATCACCACTTGGTTCATATGAATGGATTCCTATACTCCCATAATTTCAAAGGAAAATAAACATTAGTGTATATTCAATAGAAAAGTTCCGATGATGTGAACCAAATGACATCTCTTTTTCTAATCCCTCCTCATAGGAATTGAGATACATGTCATCTCTAGATTCAATAGAAAAGTTCCTATGATGTGAACCAAATGACATCTCTTTTCCAATCTACTCATAGGAATTGAGATACATGTCATCTCTTTCCCTACAACTTCCATGTATACATCTTCTATTCCTAAATAGCTAGTACAACCCACTAGTAGATTTTTTCCTAGACATGCAACTATGGCACAAGAACACGTCATGCATGCAAGCCATAAATCACATTGTTTTTGTGCTCTATGCATGCAAGCACCACATCATCAATTCGTGCATGTTACTCATAAGTTATTTCTTCCATTAAATTTTGTATTGACAATGTATGTGCTGGTCATGTGCACACATATGTAGTTCACATTCACATTTTTGTTAGAAATGCCATTCTTTTAACTGCAATTCATTTTTCTCATTGTACTCCCTCCGTCTAGGTGTGTAAGTCATTGTCCGAAAACCAAATAATCCCAAAACACTTACGCACGGTATATTAACTCCCTCCTCGTTTCTTATTTCATGACATATCAACCAATAAGAGATGTGGGCCGTGCATCCTTTACCGAAAAAGGCTTTTGCCCTGCTTTATAAATAAAGCAAACTACCAGAGAGCACACATACACGTACTAGTCCACACACACACACCCAAGTCTCACAAGGAAGTACAAAGGTTTTGCCGAGGGCACAACTCAACAAGCCCAAACAAAAAAGAAAAGCTTGCGACTTTCAAACATGACATGCAGTGGTTAATTCATTGCATGGAATGCTATTAACTAGCAAAAAAATCTACGATGACTTATACACCTAGACGGAGGGAGTATTACATTTTCACTTTGAGCATACATTCACTTCCCATTAGTTATAGATGTTTTTGGAGGAACTTTTATGCATTATCTATACCCCTATATAGTGTGCGAATAAATTTGAAAGATGGTTGTTGGATGAAGCTAATCCGACAGTGCAGAGATGGCAAATCCGGGCACTACTGGCCGTTGGATATCATCAACATTCCACCAGATTCTGCCACATGTACAATCTAAAGATTCCATGGTTTGAACTTAAGCATAATGCCCAAACCTCAAAACACAAGCACTTCTCCTTTGTTCTAGAATCTTCTGTATCATAATTGCCCAAACTTTTTTTTCTCTAAATGAATTGCCATTATTTGTTATTTACTTTATGCTTTACAATGCACAATCCCATGAATCTTAACCTTTTTATAAAAACTAATTGATTTTGAATGAGATGAACTATAAGAACTAAACGAACATCTACATCATGCATATATGACTCAAAACTTACATGCTATAGTGTGTATTTATTCATAATTTGGTTTCCATATCTCATGCGTTCAATGCATGTGTACCTTACTAGTTTTGAGTAGAGTAGCAAATTTCACGCGGCCGTGGGTATATCAAAATGCAGGGCCCATGCATCATTGCCTTTCGGTCGAACCTACGTCCACAATTTTTTGTACGTATATCTCCACTAGTCCCTGAACCCAAACTGCTGCCTCGTACCCGTAAAACCAAGCGGCCCACACATATTAAGGCGTTGACTCAAACTCAATCCCTCTCCCGTTTACTACGACATGGCCCCGCACGCCGTTGTACTCCTACAAACCCTACCGCCGCACGCATCATCGGTTTTCTTCAAGAGGACGAGGGAGAAGCGGATTTGTAGTGGAGGCGCTTTCCAAAAGAAGGATTTGTAGTGGAGGCCCCTATCCTAGGGTGCCCTAGGTAGCTGCCACACGCATCATTGGTTTTCTCTTTTCTTTATGCTCTTGCGATCAAGAGTGAAATGATGGTTGCTTCGTCCGTCCAGCTTAATGCGGGAAAGGTGGGGCTTTGTGATTTGAACCCTCATCGCTCATTTACTACTACTGCGGCGCTACAACTGGGGTGCCTCCAAGTCCAACCGCTGCTCCAAACTGTAATTTGGTGCATCGCACGTGGAACAAGACGGTGGACGAGCCACATGTCGGCCAAAGGGGTCCTGTTAAGTGTGTCACCATTTCATGTGTAGACTGACCCTGCTTGAGTTGCTACGCCAACACGACAGGAGCAGCCTACCACTTGGTTTTGCTCCTCGGCGAATCCCGACTATATTGATCCAAAAAGATAATGTACTACCCTCTCCATCTCGGTTTATAGGGCGTGCACATAGTTCTAAGTCATCCATTTGACTAACTAAATATGAGTTACTATGTCACAAAAAGTATATCATTGGATTCTTAAGCGGATGTAGTTTCTAAACATATACTATTCAAAACATATATAGCTAGTTAAATTCTCAACCTAGAACGACGTGCATGCCATGTAAACCGATACATAGGAAGTAGTAAAAATGAGGTGATTTTACCGAGCGATGGGCGGGGGAGCATGGCCTGTCATGCGGTCCCACATGTCATGATGTACCAAGGCGATGCGTGTCCCTCTTGAGGCAGAATAACGGCAGAAGCAATACTATGTGGTTTTGTTGAAGGAGATGATGGTGAAGCGAAGTGTGAAATAATGGTTGCTTCGTCCGTGGTGGAAGGTGCGGCATTGTGATTTGACGTCTCATTGCTCATTACTACTACTAGGGTGGTACAACTGGGGTGCGTCCCCTGCTGTTCTGCACTGTTATTTGGTGCATGACACGTTGACCCTGTTGCTATATGTCCCACATGTCGGCGAGAGGAAGTACATAATTCATGAAAGCGAGCATCGACGGACGAGTACAAGACACGGCTTGGTTTTTGCTACTTCGCGCGATCCATCGATACAAACCCGGACTAAAAAAAAGGCGAGGGCGGGTCTTTTCCCGCGCGGCAGGCATGGGAGTTTGGCATAGTCTATTCGAGGCAACGAGGCAGGAAGGGAAACAAGAAAATAAAGGTTGAGCGACTTAGTTTTGGGAAAATATGATTTTACGGAGTACGTACCCACTCTGGAGGTAGTATTACTTACTACTCCCTCCTTTCCGGTTTATAGGGCTCATCGAAAAATCCGTTTATAAGTCTCAATTCTACTACTAGTAGTAGTAGTACCATCACATGTTTGGATTTCGAGGTGCGTTAAATCACCCGATGCAAGAAGTGTCAAGAGAAAACTCACCAATGCATGTAGAAGTTCATGGAAATTTAGTGGTCATGCATGCATTCGTTCTAATTAATGCCTCGGTAAACATAACTTCTTGAGAAAAACGAGCGTACTAATTACTTGTGCAAACTACAAAATTAATTCCACCACTCATCGTCTACCTTGGTTGGAGAGATTTTGAAATTGAGCCATAAACCGGAAAGGAGGGAGTAGTAACATAGCCTAGGGTAGCTTGCTGCACCACGGACGCCATGGAAATTGTTGTAGTAGTACTACTCCTATATACCACTGTACTACTCCTACTACTAAAAGACATATATTTCAAACAATATGATAATCTCTCTAACCAAGGTAGGGACGAGGAGTAAACGGAGGGAGTACTAGTAAGCAAGCTTCACCTCCCCCTGCGAGCCACCGCGCCCGTGGGCGGGGGAGACGACGTACTAAGCAAGCTTCTCCTCGTTTTGCGAGTTGACGGGACACATCAAAAGCACTCCAGTGTATAGAACCTTCCCTCTAAGGTAGGCCCCACCTGGTTTGCCTCTTTTTTTAACATAATGCGTCAAGTCGCAATTTGTTTGTTCACCCGTGGTAGACGATCCTCCATCAAGTGGACAACCAGTACACGTGTCAAATTACCACGTGGGCTGCCTTTCCGTACAGAAATGAGCTCCACCATGTACCCGCGCGGGTGTGGTTGGGAAAGAGACGGGAGTACGTGCGCCGTGCGTGCACCTCTTCTCTTCGTGCACGTCCCCCACCTACGTGGGTGTGTGTGAGAGATATACAAACCTAGACATAATGCGCCGTCCATCCCCATGCCTCCGCCCAGTCCGACCACCAGTCACCACCACGCCCCACTCCTCCTTACCTTATCTCTCATCTTTCTCGAGATATCATTTCTTCGATGAAATTCTCGAGATACCATTTTTGATAAAATTCTCAAGATATCATTAGTTTTTAGACATCGGATTACTCCTGCATCGGTCAATCACAACAGGTGTTTTGTAAAAAAATGCATCTTGATGTTCTCTGCAATGCACATGCATCTTGCTAGTCCATGAAAACAACACATGGCAAAATTTCACGGCGAACAAGGGATTTGAATGTGCTGCGAGGGGCTGTTTGGATCTTGCCCGGGGTAGCCAAAATATTGGCAACCCTTTTGTCCACCGGTGCCTTTGCCACCGATGAACGAGGAATGGGTCGGGTGCTCATGCATCCTCCAACGCGCATGTTGGAGACGAGCTCACACGAACTGTGCTTTTTTTGTCCCACCACGCCACCCGAGCCGGCCACAGACCGACCGGTGACCCGCAAATTACGCCATCCAACCGTAGCCGCACACATTCTGAGAGCAACTCAACCAACTGGATGAAATTCATGCAAACACGGCGATATTTCATATAAAAAACGACGGAATTCATATAAAATACCGGATTTTCATACAAACATGAAGGATTTCATTACATTCAAATCAACTAAGCGGTGCTAGTTCCGGACAGCACAGGTATATAGTACCTGGCCTAACTGGTCGCCCGCCGATCCATTTGTGTTCCTCATGTCCGGCAGCACGATCACTGGACTGCCGGGAGCCCAGGAGGTATATGCTTCGGCGCAAAGGATGGCTCACTTCCCCACTGCCCAACTGATATCGTTGGCTGATGCCCAAGATGAAGGTGGAAGGGGGCTTCTCCGCTTCCGTGGAGCCCATGCGGGGTCGACGAAGGTTCTCGCAACAAAAGGATCCAGCAAGACACCTACTGTGTACGCCGGCGTCACCTCCGTGGTGGCCTTCATGGGACCCAAGCGGCGGCCTCCTCCCGTGTTCTACTTCTCCTCAATGATGGCGGCGGACGCGGAGCCGCTGGCCTCCGACTCGTCGCTCTCCACGCACCCGGCTTCTGTTTGTGCTTGCATGGCGCGACCGCCGGCATGGGAGTCTCGGCCACAGAAACGGGAGATGCGGTCGCAGACATGGGAGGCACGGTACGAGGTGGCGGCATGGACGGTAGCGACGATGCCCGTGCGCCACTCCTCGTCGAGCTGGCCTGGAGCGGTGAGTTTCTGAACCGCAAGCTGACTTTAGGCGGCAACTGGCTCCGTCGGGCGAGGGGAGGGAGGTGGATCAGCGAGCTGCATAGCTCGTATCCGGCGGGCTCGGCGGGCCACCCAGCTGGCTTGGATGCGGGATAACTACTCTTCGTAAGCCATTGTAAGAGTGGACAAAATGGTGAAGGAGGAGACAGGGGAGCGGCGGAGGTGTGCGATTCTTGGCCGGCGTCTGACCTCGTTTAAATAGGAGATTAAATACACGGCGGGCGGGAGGAGCTCGGCTGGCGTTGCGTTTAATGTCGGCCCGGTCATGAACAGACGTGTGTCCAGAGTGGGTTTCTCGGCTTCCACACGGGTTTCATGGAGGCGTTTGAATGCGGCAAGGAGGCGTGTTCAGCTGGGTGTGCAGCGAGTGGCGCCCCCGACTCTAACGTACAACACCGCGCCATTCTTACACTGACGTGTGGGCTCTTTGGGTACATGGCCTGCATGTCCGTGGCCCAACGCAGGCAACGCACGACAGAGGAACTTTTGGTGGGCTAGGGCGGTCAGAAGCGGGCATTTCATAAACCGATGATTGTTCCTTGAGTGTGACGTCACCTATTTCATGTAGATAAGCCTACTATATAATGTAAGAGAATTTTAAAATTTTCATATATGCGTTGATAGCCCGTTCGATACGTTGTGATTCATGAAGACCGCTGCAAACATCAATGCTATGCTTATCGCAGATAAGATTGATTAATACCCGTAACAATCCATGTCCTTAACAAAGGGTGCATGCACGTATAGGTTGAGCGCGTGTCTTGCATCGTGTGCTGTGTGCATGCAGGTGTGTGAGTGCTGCGTGCATGCATGTGTACGTTTCAGTGTTGCATGCATGTGTGCGTATGTGCGTGTGTTCGTGAGTGCATGTGTATGTGTCAGTGTTGCACGCCTGCATGCGTGCGTGTGTTCGTTATGTGTACGTGTCAGTGTTGCACGCCTGCATGCGTGCGTGGGTTCGTGCGAGTGTTGTGTGCGTGCATGTGTACGTGCGGGATGAGGCTACACGTCAGTTGACTGACTTTTTCATCTCTGGTCAGTAGATTTTCCAGCCGTTGGATACGAAATCAAGGGCCTGCAGTTTATCTTCAACCTCCACCCCCCTGAGCTGCCAGCCACCACCGGCCGAACCGCCGGCCCCCGCCACCCGCGGCCGGCCCGCGCCACCACGCCGCCCCGCCCGCCCCGAAACCACTCCCCACCGCCGGTCCGCCGCCGCCCCGGCCATCTCTCTAGCCCCCCTCCCCCGGGCCGAGCTTTTTCTCCGGCGATCCCCACGCCACCGCCCAATAACCGCGCCCCGACCGCCGGCGACTGCCAACCAGAGGTCTCATGACTTCGAATCCCCACCGACCACTAATTTATTATCATTTCTGTCCTTCATATACGTGCTGACGGGTGAGCTCTATGGTAATGTGCGCTGCTGAATGTGGACCGTTTGACTGGTCAATTGATCGTGTCATCAACAAATTACAGAGCTATATGGTGAGCAAGTGACCGTAGGATCACCCTAAAATGTATTTTATTAACACAGTACAGACTCAAACTACCATTTCTTTCTTCCATATACGCGCTGATAGGTGGGCCCCACGGTTACGCGCCCCAATGGTGCAACACTAGTTGCGCCACGTGGAATGTTTGACTGGTCAATTGATTGTGTCGTCAACAAAATACGGAGTTGTACGGGTGAGCCAGTGACCGTATAATCATGACATGTATTTTTTTAACATGGTACAGATGCAAGCGCTCATATATACGCGCAAGCACTCATCGCTATAAGCGCACACACGTAGACCCTACCGCTATGAGCACCTTCGAGAGAGTGAGCCAGCATATGATCTTGAGATTTTACGAAGTCACCATAGGTGCCTCGTAGTCGAGTGGAACGTCTCCTCCCACTGAACGCACATCGCCAGAAAATACTGAAATAAACCCAAGATAAATGCGAGCACCAGGACTTTAACCCTGGTAGGCTCGGGAAACCACTGTCCTCCTAACCATCCAACCACAGGTTGGTTAGAACCACAAAATGTATGTGGTGACCGTGATGAGCTTATTATGAAGTCCAGTGACCATATCGTGCTTTCGCTTCAAATACAATGACCGTAAGTGTCGTCAACAAAATACGGAGCACGCATCAAATACAATGTCTGTCAGTATCATCAACAAAATACAGAGACGTATCGTGAGCTAGATACCGTATGATCACCAAGAGAATGTATACGGTGACCGTAATGAGCATATTCTGAAGTCAAGTGACCATATAGTGCTTTCTCTTGAAATACAGTGACCGTCACGCGTGAATGTATCAGGGGCATGCATACTTTTAGACGGCCGAGAGATAGTTTGTGTGCGTATGTGAAAGTCGTGTAGAAAGAGGGGGTGTCCGGTGGAGGCAAGGAGAAATATGCCCTTCGTTTCTCTTTCCCGTGACTAATATTTTAGGAGAAAATATAAACATTCACAATGAAGAACAAATATTTTTGGATGCACCATGCAATTAACTTTCATGTATAACATTGTACTATTGTATATGCTTATTTTCTTAGTGGCCGATTGCGTGTGTGGTGTGGTGGGCACATCATTTCTAGTTGGGGTGGGCACATCATTTCTAGTTGTGGTGGGTCAACATGAGGACTCATGGGTCGTTTCCATCCCGCGCCACATAGGTTGGACCGAGACGCATTATACGAAGACCCATGTGGAGGACTCGGCGTACAACACGAAGCTACCAGAGTCGTGGAGGACTCTATCCCCACTGGTGATAAGCCGACTATATATGATTTGTAACCCTAGGCCCCGAGTATGTTATAGAAGCCTGGGGGTTAGTTCGTCGATAGTATACACACACGCACAATGCCTAGTATTCATGTGTACTTTGTACACACCCCTATCACTAATATACAGTACCAGGAGTAGGCTATTTCCTCAACTGCAAGGTCCGGACTTGGGTAAAACTTTGCCTCGTATTACCATCCAGCCTAACAGTCAGGGATATCCTACCGAATGATCTGATGGAGTCATATCTTCCAACTACTAAGAGAGAGGTGTGTCTGTGGGGGGGGGGGGCAATGTGTGCGAGAGAGGCCTAAAGATAATGTGCGTGCGGGAGACACGTAGGCACATATATGTGCGTATAGAGGGCTAGTAGAGACCGTGCGTGTGTATATATGCATGTGAGAGAAATAGTGTTTTCCAACTGAGATTAGTGAAAAGAGTGGTACATAGTAGTCAGAAAGAGAGAGGGAGATATGGAGAGAGTGTGTGCATGGTTTCTATATTTATAGGAATTTTTGGCGTCGGGAACAAGTCAGGGGGTTCCACGAGGCGATGATAAGACACGGGGCGCTGTCGGTGTCAAAACCGGCCGATCTCGGGTAGGGGGTCCCGAACTGTGCGTCTGAGGATCGAAGGTAACAGGAGACAAAGGGACACCCTGACACCCCGGGAGAGATTGTGAGCATGTGTGAAGGAGAAATGCCGATGTATATAAAGTGTGTGCACTTATGAGTTAGATAGAGAGATATATAGCACGTGTGTGAGAACGGGCCAAGGCATAGTGCATCTACGTGTAAAAGGCGGTTGTACGCCTTAAATTAAAATATAAATGGCATTATTATTTTTGGATGAGATCCTGAATTTTGCAATTTGCGTATGAACGAAAATCGGTCTATCAGACACCCATACTCTACTTAATTCTAGCATGTGCATGTGTTTATTTCAAATTATCGATCCATAGAGTGAGAGAGGTTTGAAATAAAGGCAATGCATTGCTTTTGCAATTCATATATAAACATTAATTGGTGCACTCCATGTTGTTAGTGTGAAGCATGATACGTCTCCATCGTATCTACTTTTCCAAACACTTTTGCCCTTGTTTTGGACTCTAACTTGCATGATTTGAACGGAACTAACCCGGATTGACGCTGTTTTATGCAGAATTGCCGTGGTGTTCTTTATATGCAGAAACAAAAGTTCTCGGAATGACCTGAAACTCCACGGAACTTATTTTTGGAAAGTATTAAAAATATTGGTGAAAGAATCAAGGCCAGGGGGCCCACCACCTGTCCACAAGGGTGGGGGGGGGGCGCCCCCTGCCTCATGGGCCCCCTGTTGCTCCACCGACCTCAACTCCAACTCCATATATTCGTGTTCGGGGAGAAAACATCACAGAGAAAGATTCATCGCGTTTTACGATACGGAGCCGCCGCCAAGCCCTAAACTCTCTCGGGAGGGCTGATCTTGAGTCCGTTCGGGGCTCCGGAGAGGGGAATCCGTCACCATCTTCATCATCAACCATCCTCCATCACCAATTTCATGATGCTCACCACCGTGCGTGAGTAATTCCATCGTAGTCTTGCTGGACGGTGATGGGTTGGATGAGATTTATCATGTAATCGAGTTAGTTTTGTTAGGGTTTGATCCCTAGTATCCACTATGTTCTGAGATTGATGTTGCTATGACTTTGCTATGCTTAATGCTTGTCACTAGGGCCCGAGTGCCATGATTCCATATTTGAACCTAATATGTTTTCATGAATATATGTGAGTTCTTGATCCTATCTTGCAAGTCTATAGTCACCTACTATGTGTTATGATCCGGCAACCCCGAAGTGACAATAATCGGGACCACTCCCGGTGATGACCGTAGTTTGAGGAGTTCATGTATTCACTATGTGTTAATGCTTTGATCCGGTACTCTATTAAAAGGAGGCCTTAATATCCCTTAGTTTCCGCTAGGACCCTGCTGCCACGGGAGGGTAGGACAAAAGATGTCATGCAAGTTCTTTTCCATAAGCACATATGACTATATTCGCAATACATGCCTACATTATATTGATGAATTGGAGCTAGTTCTGTGTCACCCTATGTTATGATTGTTACATGATGAACCGCATCCGGCATAATTCTCCATCACCGATCCAATGCCTATGACCTTTTCACATATTGTTCTTCGCTTATTTACTTTTCCGTTGCTACTGTTACAATCACTACAAAACCCAAAAATATTACTTTTGCTACCGTTACCGTTACTTCCATACTACTTTGCTACTAAATACTTTGCTGCAGATATTAAGTTATCCAGGTGTGGTTGAATTGACAACTCAACTGCTAATGCTTGAGAATATTCTTTGGCTCCCCTTCTGTCGAATAAATAAATTTGAGTTGAATACTCTACCCTCGAAAACTGTTGCGATCCCCTATACTTGTGGGTTATCAAGACTATTTTCTGGCGCCGTTGCCGGGGAGCATAGCTCTATTCTTTGAGTCACTTTGGATTTATATCTGCTGGTCACTATGAAGAACTTGAAAGACGAGAAAACAAAAATTTATCCCTGAACTACGAGGGGAGGTAAGGAACTGCCATCTAGCTCTGCACTTGATTCACCTTCTGTTTTGAGCAAGCTTGCGACACCTAAACCTGCTTCTGCTATTAATTCTGATAAGTCGCATGTTATTGATGATGCCACTTCTTCTATGCATGATACTTATGATGAAACTACTTCTATGCTTGATACTACTGTGCCACTTGGTGAATTTCTTGATGAATAACTTGCTAGGGCTAGAGAGAATGAAATTATTGAAACTGATAATATTGATGAAAGTGATGATGAAGGCTCTCCCAATAAATATGAATTGCATGTTGTGCCTGAGGGCTATGTTATGGATGAAGAGACTAAAAGAGACTTTCTTGCTTGCAATGACAGAAGTGATCTTAACAAATTATTAGCTAAGCTTAAACAAAAAACTCTGAATGCTAGAATGAATGATCCTGCTTATGCTACCTCACCTATCTTTGTTACTGATAAGGATTATGAATTCTTTGTTGATCCTGATATAATTACTTTGGTTGAGTCTTACCCTTTTTATGGCTACGAATCTGAAACTGTTGTGGCACATCTTACTAAATTAAATGATATAGCCACCCTGTTCACTAATGATGAGAGAAGCCGCTACTTTTATATCCTTAAAATATTTCCGTTCTCATTAAAGGGTGATGCTAAGATATGGTTTAATTCTCTTGATCCTGGTTGTGTGCGTAGTCCCCAGGATATGATTTATTACTTCTCTGCTAAATATTTCCTTGCTGCTAAGAAACAAGCTGCTTTAAGGGAAATATATAATTTGGTGCAAATTGAAGAAGAGAGTCTCCCACAAGCTTGGGGGAGGCTTCTCCAATTACTTAATGCTTTGCCTGATCATCCTCTTAAGAAAAATGAAATACTTGATATCTTTTTTAATGGACTAACCGATGCTTCCAGAGATTACCTGGATAGTTGTGCTGGTTCTGTTTTCAGGGAAAGAACACCGGATGAAGCTGAAATTCTATTGAATAATATGTTGACAAATGAAAATAATTGGACACTTCCTGAGCCAACTCCTGAGCCTATTCCTAAACCAACTCCGAAGAAAAGAGGTGTTCTATTTCTCAGTCCTGAAGATATGCAAGAGGCAAAGAAATCTATGAAAGAAAAGGGTATTAAAGCTGAAGATGTTAAGAGTTTACCTCCTATTGAAGAAATACATGGTCTTCATTTACCGCCTGTTGAAGAAATATATGATCTTAATCCATTACCTATTGAAGAAACTCATGGTCTTGATAACCCGACATAGGTAGTAAAGGTAAATTCTCTCTATAGATATGATAAAGCTGAAATCCCTCCTACTAAGTTTGCTAGCCGATGCTTGGATGAGTTTGATAACTTTATGGTTAAGCAAGAAGATTTTAATGCTTATTTTGGCAGACAATTAAAACAAAATGCTTATATGATTGAACACTTGGGTGATTATATGTCTAGAGTTAAAGGTGAACTTAAAGTCATTAGTAAACATGCTTCTATGGTTACCACCCAAGTAGAACAAGTACTTAAAGCTCAAAATGATTTGCTCAATGAATTAAATAGTAAGAATAATGACTATGCTGTTAGTGTGGCTACTAGAACTGGTAAAATGACTCAGGAACCTTTGTATCCTGAAGGCCATCCTAAGAGAATTGAGCAGGATTCTCAGAGAAATAATGTAGATGCACCTAGTCCTTCTAAAAAGAAGAAAAAGAAAAATGATAGGACTTTGCATGCTTCTAGTGAACCTATTGCTGAAACACCTGAGAATCCTAATGATATTTCTATTTCTGATGCTGAAACACAATATGGTAATGAACGTGAAACTAGTGATAATGTTAATGATGATGTTCATGATGATGCTCAACCTGGCAATGACAATGATGTAGAAATTGAACTTGCTGTTGATCTTGATAACCCACAATCAAAGAATTACCGTTATGATAAGAGAGACTTTGTTGCTAGGAAATACGGTAAAGAAAGAGAACCATGGGTTTAGAAACCCATGCCTTTTCCTCCCAAACCATCCAAGAAAAAGGATGATGAGGATCTTGAGCGCTTTGCTGAAAAGATTAGACCTATCTTTTTGCGTACGCGATTAACTGATATGCTCAAAATGAATCCTTATGCTAAGTATATGAAAGAGATTGTTACTAATAAGAGAAAGATACCGGAAGCTGAAATTTCCACCATGCTTGCTAATTACACTTTTAAGGGTGGAATACCAAAGAAACTAGGAGATCCAGGAGTACCCACTATACCATGCTCCATTAAAAGAAATTATGTTAAAACTGCTTTGTGTGATCTTGGAGCCGGTGTTAGTGTTATGCCTCTCACTCTCTTTATATCGTAGACTTGATTTGAATAAGTTGACACCTACTGAAATATCTTTGCAAATGGCTGATAAATCAACTGCTATACCTGTCGATATTTGTGAGGATGTGCCTGTTGTAGTTGCAAACGTTAATATTTTAACAGACTTTGTTATTCTTGATATTCCCGAGGACGATAGTATGTCTATTATTCTTGGAAGACCCTTTTTGAATACTGCAGGGGCTGTTATTGATTGCAACAAAGGCAATGTCACTTTTGATGTTAATGGCAATGAGCATACGGTACACTTTCCATGGAAACAACCTCAAGTTCATAGTATCAACTCTATTGGAAAAATTCCAACGATTATTTTTCGAAGTTTTGAATTTCCTCTTCCTACTGTCAAAAAGAGATATGATATTCTTATTATTGGGGATGTGCATATCCCCGTTGAGGTAACATAGTGTTATTCGAAATTTCTCCGGTTCCATGTTATTCGGAATGAGTTTGTTAACAAGACTTGATCAACCTTGTTAGTGGATTCCTTTTGATGAGCATGAGATAGATGAAATTAGAAGCACAATCTTCTGTACCCTCCTTTTACTTTCTGTTATTTAGTTGAAATAAAGTAAAAATAGTATTTTCCTGTTTGTTTTCTGAATTATCCGTGCAATATAAAAATACCCCGAAAATAAAAGTTCTCCAAATGCCCCGAAATTGAAATATGATTTTTTCTGGAATATTTGAGAATATCTGGCACCGAGAACACAACAGGGGGAGCAAGCACCTGGCCACGAGGGTCCAGGGCGCGCCCCCTGCCTCGTGGGCCCATGGTGCCCCCCACTTATTCCTGCATCCACACACTTGTTCTTCCTCCCAAAAAATCACCATCCAGCTCAAGCACGAGTTCTAGCTCATTTTGCTGCGATTTTCGATGTCCTTGCTCAAAGCACCTCTCACAAAACTGATTTGGGGGATTGTTCTTTGGTATGTGACTCCTCCATTGGTCCAATTAGTTTTTGTTCTAGTGCTTTATTCATTGCAAATTTGTGCTACCTAGGTGACCATGTTCTTGAGCTTGCATGTCAAATTTATATGGTTCCAAGTAGTTCTAATGCATGATATAGTCTCTAGGCACTTGTAGGTGTGGTCGCTATCAATTTTGTTGAGCTTGGTTCACTTTTATTCGAAGTTACTAAAATTTTCAGAAATTTTTCAGAGGAAGAAATATGTTTAGGAAAATGTACCAAGGTGGTTCTTCAAGGAAGCAAGGACCCAGGCTTGCAATGCGTGATGCTGACGATGAACCACCAAGGGACGCTCCAGTGCGGCCTTGTGAATGGCCTTCAGAAGACTTTATGGATCGAGCGGGAATCAAGGAAGAATTTAACGCATATTTGCGTAACACTGATCTTGTGAGCTTCGAGGCAGAAAAGTGTGACACCCCAAAATTTTTACCTTGTTTTATTAATTAAAATTTTGCCAGGAAATAAAACTTTTCCATTAGTCTTGATTTACCCTTTTGATATTATGGGTTTTTACCTCAAGTGGAAACTTTCCAAAAGTATTATTGGATTTGTATACTCTTTATATAAAACAATCCTTTATCAGTGGATTTTTATTGCAATATTTGTTTTCTCAGAGCTTTATTCTTTTAAAAATTATTTCTTTGGAATTTGAAGTTTCTGTTGCAATGCAACCATTTGACAAATGCATTTAAAATTTCCACCAAAATTTGGGGATGTCATGTGATGTTTCCACATCACTTTTATACAAAAATATCTGTTGGTTATTGGAGATTTTGAGCTCTACATCATCTTTGCAAATCTGGTCCAGTGGGTATCTTTGCACTACAATCTATTTAAATATTTATTTAAAAATTCTTCCAAGTGTTTGGAGATATCAGTAGATGCATACAATTCAACTTCATGCAAAAACCCAGTGATGATCTTTGAAAAAATTGAGTGAATCAACCTCTTTTTCATTCTGGTCCAGTTTGGTGATTTGTACTGCAAGCCTATTTTATTTTGCTCTAGTGACCCTGAGCTTTTTCCTGCTTGTAGCCCTCCCTACCAAACCCTTAAGTCCAGGAGAATGGACCCATTGGAGGATTTTAAGTGCATGCAAGGAGACCTTTTTCTTTCTGTCCAAAACTGTAGTTTTGCAAAACTTGCACTAACAAGTTTTTGGTTTTTCCCAAATGAGATTGCCAACATCATCTACATCTCAGGAGACCCTGATTTGGAGATTTTGGCCACTCCAAGAGTTGTCTAGATGCACTTGGCATTCTGTCGAACACTTGGTGTGCACAGTCAGTTTGGGGCATGTTTCCTAGTTTGCACTATGATCCTGCTCCCCTGACCCAGCAACCATGTCCACTGAGCTCCTAGCTATCCCTACCCTAGTCCTGTTAGTTGCCAGCCTCCCCCTCGCGCTCTAGACTGCCCTGGCATTTCGTCGAGCATGTCCCGTGCGTGCTCTGGGCGCGCCCAGAGCGCACGTTTTGCACGCGCGCGCACTGAGCCGCCGCGTCGCACTACCGCCCTCGTCGCGTCCCGTCCCTGGCCCCTGCTCGCCTGTTGAACCGCGCACTAAGCTCACCCACTCTCCACGCCACCTCTGGCGCCCTACAGCGCCGCTGGCAGAGCTTTTGGCGGCACGCCGGCGTCGGCAGCGAGCCTCTGCCATGGACGGCGCCGCCCAAACCACACCAGCGCGCCAGCTGCCCCTATGAACAGCTCGAGCTTATCCCCAAGCCCGTCGGCACGCGCTCGTCGCCGCCACATCGCCCTGCAGCTACAGCATCGCGGTCGCCGGCGTTCTTATCCTCAGCCGCCGCGGTCCAGCCTCGAGCGCCTATTTAAGGGATCCCCGAACTCGTTCAAGATCTCAGGCGACCCCCCTAGTTCTCCCCAAGCAGTGGATTGGCCCGGAGAGGCCATCTTCCCCAACTCCGGCCGGTTCGGCCGCCGCTACCGTCCGGTGGCATTCGTTGCAACCAGGCTATCTCCCGCCCATCCAACGCCACCAATCACTTCCCCTTGCCCTCGCGGAGCTGCCCAGCGCCTCAGCCTCGATCGGAGACCATCGGAGCCCTAAACTCACTTCCCACCCGTAGCCCTCTCCGCCGCGGAGCTCGCCGCCGGCGACTCCTCCCACCACCTCGACCCGACGAACACCGAGAGGACCGCCCCGGTCTGGCGGGCCCACCCCTGCCCTCAGGTGCCCTCGAGGAGCCGCCGTTCGTTGCCGGCGATCACCGGAGTCCCGCTCCCGTCGGGCAGAGAAGAGGAGGGAGGGGGAAGAACGGTCAAACCTGACCAGTGGGCCCCCTGGACCCACTGTCAGTGACCCGCGCGCCGCCCACTCTAGTTAAGTGAAGGCGCAGAAGTCCTGAGTACGTTTCCTCTGCTGCGAAAGCGTACTCTCTCCCGAACGTTTTCTTTTCTGGTTTTTATTAAAAACAGAGATTTGACCAGACTTTGACCAGCTATATCTTTTAAAATAAAACTCCAAATGAGTTGATTCTTTTTCCTACCTCTCTCAAATTTCATCTAGTTTATTTTAAGGTTTATTTCAAAAATATTTGAGACAACTTTTTGTACTGTGTTTGAAATATTTGTTGTTTGAATATTTTTCAAAATAGGAAATGGAGAGAAGAGAAAGCTTTCAAAAAAGTGCATCCTTTGCATACTATTGAAGGCAAGCATTTATAAACTCTGGCATAATATTTTTCTGAGGTGTTTTGATACGGTTACAACACCACTTGGGCTTGGAGTATGCGTTATCTTTATGTAACGATAAAGTCTCACGCACGAGTGCATATTGGAGATGTTTTGTGGTTAGTAATGGATATGCTGGTCATCCTCGCGAGCTTCTCATGCATACCGGAAGGAAGTCGGGAAAGTCGTGGTCTTCGGTAGACACGAGCTTGTCCCTAGTTCCTCATCGAGACGAGTATGTCCGGTATGGTATGGTGAGTTTCGATGAGTGGTGAGTTTATCTGTTAATGGTAATATTTTGGTTATGCTATCTTTCGGAGAATACTTGGACCACCTGAGTCGGTCGTAAGTCGAGTCTTGTTCGGTGACTTTCCCTACTTGTTTTGTGCTACCACTTGTCCCTGCCACGGGTAGGGTATGGTTCAGTAAGTTGTCAACCCCTTACCAAAGCACACACCGTACAGAGAGGCCATGGTGGAAGATACCGGGTGCATCCGGTAGGCATGCCACCTGGTCCGGGGGCATGGGTGTTTCCGGTTGGGACCGAGAGGGGGGCACCCCTTAGAGCGCGCGAATATAAATTTGATCCCATGCTACGTCGAGGTTGTAGCCTCCCCACTTAGAGTTTTGCTTGGCAGGTGTCGTGGGTGATTCCAGACACCGGTAAGTTAAGCTGGTGTGTGCAGGTCAGGCGTGTTTTCAATTAAAAGGCCGTAGGCGGAATTAGTCCCGGTGGACTAAATAAATCCGTTACTCGTGGGTAAATAGTACACCCTCTGCAGAGGATATATCCATTCGGATAGCCATGTTCATGAGTAAGGACTTCAGTCTGAGATGGGTCTAGTAACGGTATTCGGATGGAGACACGGTTAAACTAGATCATAGTAACGGTATTCGGATGGAGACACGGTTAGACTAGAGCACAATGACGGTCTTCGGATGGAGAAACGGATATACCAGAACTTTGTTTATGACCTCGGTCATATGAGGATTATGATTATTATTAATGTGGACTAACCAGTTACTTTATTTGCATTATTGAGTATCCTTGGGACGGTTCTACCTCCTGGATATTCACTGTGATTATTCTTATATAAGCCCTTTATGTGGCGTCGCTCAGACACCCGACTGCGGCATGTTGGTTATTTAATTATCCTTTTATAAGCCCTTTATGTGGCGTCGCTCAGACGCCCGACTGCGGCACGTGTGTCATTTAATGATCCTTTTATAAGCCCTTTATGTGGTGTCGCTCAGACGCCCGACTGCGGCATTGTTATATTATTTGCCACTTTTCGAGGAGTCATTTCAGACACTCGGTCAGTACATTCTATTTTTTACGCCCGTACTGCATCTTCATATTGTCCTGCATGCGTGCATCTCGGATTTTCGTTCATTTCGGGACAGACGTTATGATCATAAAATATTTCGGAGTGTGATTACCTCTTGTTATATATTTACCCGTGTTCTTAATGTTTGCGAGTACATTAAAACGTACTCACTGGCTTGTCCCTGGCTATTGTCTTGGCCAGATTTCGCGCATGGTGACAGCATTGCGACGACAGCCCCGGAACCTGCGTATTGACGATAGCAGCCTCGCGAAGATAGGAGTTATCCTGGTCAGCTGTTCTTGTGGGAAATGGAGTCCCATAGACGCAGATGTACCACAAACCGCTTCCGCCATCAACCATTAGAAACCAAGTGTTGTACTCCTAGGCCACAATGGTCTTGTACTACATATTTTGTACCTTGCTTGGAATTCTTGTATCAAGTTGGTGCCTCATCAGCTAACAGTAATCCTGGGGCTGGTGAGCACAAAGGCCGTTTTCTGGGAAATTAATATCCTGAAAATCCGGTCGTGACAGACTTGGTATCAGAGCCAGGCTGACCATTGGCTAATCCTATCTTAGCCAGGTCAATAAACCTAGGTTAACCAAACCACCAGACCTTAACCTAACCCCGGCCAAGCTTCTCGCGTAAGATAGCCCCACAGTGACCCGACGCCTTTCGGCGGACGGTGCCCAACCTATCAGCCTAGCCCGTCGATCACACGCCAGTGACCGACACCTAACACGTCTCAATCGCAAGCGTGCGAAGGAAGACTCTGTCCCCTTTTCCTATAAAAGGGCGCGCTAGCCTCAACCCAGCTCAGCACAGCCCCTTTTCCAAAACCAAGCCACGATGCCTGGCCCCATTGTTCACAATGAGACCACAGCAACCAACCTTGGAGGTTTTGTGACCGTGCTCGCAAACCTCACCCGCCGTGCCTATGCGTTAGAAGAGCCCCCTGAATATGTTGTGTACCAAGGACCCATGTACGGTGAGAGCCGTCAGTACTGGGCCACTGTGCACATCTATGGTAGGGGTCTGTCGCCAGAACGCCCCTACAGGTTCACTGGAAGGACAACTTCCTTTGAGCCACAAGCCATCCAACTGGCAGCCCGCGAAGCCATAGTTCAACTCCAGGCACTTGTCGCCTAGAGTTAACTGTCGCTCGTTCTACTACTACCCTAGTCGTGACGGGTATGGTAGGCCGCCCCAGGTTGCCAACGGAGATCACGAGACAGATCCTACACTGTTGTATCTGGTGCGCTATGTGAGCGCACTAGAGCAACTGTTCGATCAGGTCACCCTTGATCTGATCGCAGCTCGTGGAGAACTGGTTCGCCGAGCCCCGGCGAGAAGAGAAGGGAGCCCGACGCCGACAACCCAGTCGTGCTGTTCGGACACCCGATCGATCCCTTGAGATCTGCCCCAGCCATCAACCAGAGTGCTTTGGTGTCCCCAGAAGCGCTTCGTCGCCTTTTGGGAACCCATTCCAACGGGATTGTGGCCAGCAACCCCCGTGATGGTCATCACCACTACCCCGACCCTGCAGCCCCTCAACCTCAGCCAGCTAATCCAGACGGAGAAACCCGTCGAGAAACCTCGGCATCCGCCAGGCCAACCCACTTAGACATTAACGAAGTAGACTAAGTCGCTCGAGTTGTACCGAGCCTTAGTTTTCCTACGCTTTGTAACGGTGTGACCTTGCATCGCTTTTATTTAATGCTATCTGCTTGAACGCCCCTGTTTTTGGAGTAGTAGCTATGCATATGTACGTTGGCGTACAGTTGCATTTTTAAATTTCGGGCGCAGCTACCAGGACCAACCCCGACGGCTCCCACAGTAATGCGTCACATTTATGTGATATATATATATCTGTGGCTTTGACCCGAGCACAGGATCGACAACCAGTTACCCTTCACCCCGGTAGATAACCCAGCCCCCATGCTATAAAAGGCCACCTCGTGACCTTGCCGAGTACCCCTCACCTTGTGCACTACTCTCACAGCCTTTTCCTTGCCATGCCGACCCCCAGTATTTATCTGAGAACCCCAGACGCAACCCCGGGAAGTTTTGTTAAATTATTGTGGGACTTTCACCTGCAGTACCATGAGTGCCACCCATCCACCCCAGTACAAGTTGCTCAAATCGAGGATCACCCCTTCCACCTCGAAATATTGGGGAGTGGTGCACATCCCTCCCGCATACCCAAACCAAGACCCAACGGAAGTTTCCTTCGTGGGGAAATCCATGCCGACTCCGCATATGGCCATAGAAGCTGCTGCGTACGAGGCGCTCGCTCGTCTTCGATTCGCGGTAATCTATGCCAGCGAACGAGGATATTATTATTTTCCAAGTCGTGCAGCACCCGGAGAAGTTGCATCTTTTCCCGGTGGACGAATTGAGAGAGATCCAGAACTGGCCAACCTTGCTCAGTACGTTATCGCTCAGGAGCATTTGACTCAGCGAGTGATGGGTTATCTCCAGAGCCTCGCTGATTTAAATCCTCGGATCGCTATTGGCAGACCACTGAGGCCTGACCAGGAGAGGCACATTCATCGACTGGTCAACCCGCTTCCCCCGATAGAAGAGGAGTGTGCCCCAGTGCCAGAGGCGTTTTCTCAGGACCCTGTCCTTTTGCCGTTTTCTTTGTAAACTACACCGCTGTATCTATTATTCCAGTTTTTATTTACGTATTGTAACTTGTATGTGTTATCTAAATTGGTGCGACGGATCCGATTTTCTCTGGTTTCAATTATGTGAGCAGTTTTACTGCTGTTAATTTTGTTTTAACAAATTTTCGCTCGCGGTAAATTATTGTGATGAGATTTCTTTCACCGAGTCGCTGCAGCGTATATATCTTCACGACATAGATTTTATTCGCGCAGCACCGTAACAGCAGACTCACGACCACAACCACTCGACCTCGTGCGATGATTACAAATCCTCGTACACACTTTGCACCTAATTGATCACACCCGAGGGCACCACAGCCTCAGTAAGAGAGATTTGTGAGTGATCATTCGGGCGCGAGTTGCCCCAGCACACCGACAGCAGTTAGCACTCGATGCCGCACCTAATCCTCATGATGGCCGCCACCGTGAAGAGCTAACACTCGAGCGGCAGCATCACGACGATCATCCAGGATCATCGTGCACAGGAGCACGGAGAACCCCAGCAGCACCGCCAAACCTCCACACACCAGGACCACATACCAGTCCGGCATCGCCTCCGCCATTAGAGCCTCGTCTCGAGCTCCTGCTAACAGCAATGGAGGAGAAGGAAGGAGAAGTAGAAGCGAGGCCAGGTGTGAGGAGGAAGAGAGGAGCACCGCGATCGTTTTATAGCTCGAGATCGGTGTACGGTGGGCGAGGTCCACCAGCGCCAATCGTCACTCGATCGCCGGTGTTCGGAGGCGAGTCCGCGAGCAGTGCTGACAATGCACTGGCCCGCGAGGTGAGTGCACGCTGCGCTGGCAGCTAGCACGCCGCGCACTACCGCAGTACGGCCTAGATGCCCTACGCGCTAGGCGTCGCCGGTGGAGGAAGCGCGGGAGAGCACGCAAGAGAGAAGAGGGACCTAGAGGTAGAAGAAGAGGCCGACAGTGGCCCCGGGTCCACCAGTCAGCCAGAGAGAGCACTGTGCTCTCGGGTGCGACCAGCGTGTTTAAGTAATTTATAATTTATTCTGAATTACTGTATCCGCGTAGAAATATCTCGTTTTTCCCCGACCTTGGATTTTTCCACGCAACGCCAGTATACCACCCTGTGGTTTTATACCACTTATTGCCCTCTCACTGTAGCCGCTTTGTTTTTGCACAGTTGAATGATTTCTTTTAGTAAGAGCAATGTTTGTTCAAAACTGCTTTTAACAAATCTCGAGGATGAGATTTTTCTTAAGGGGGGTAGTGTTGTGACACCCCAAAAATTTTACCTTGTTTTATTAATTAAAATTTTGCCAGGAAATAAAACTTTTCCATTAGTCTTGATTTACCCTTTTGATATTATGGGTTTTTACCTCAAGTGGAAACTTTCCAAAAGTATTATTGGATTTGTATACTCTTTCTATAAAACAATCCTTTATCAGTGGATTTTTATTGCAAGATTTGTTTTCTCAGAGCTTTATTCTTTTAAAATTTTTTTCTTTGGAATTTGAAGTTTCTGTTGCACTGCAACCATTTGACAAATGCATTTAAAATTTCCACCAAAATTTGGGGATGTCATGTGATGTTTCCACATCACATTTATACAAAAATATCTATTGGTTATTGGAGATTTTGAGCTCTACATCATCTTTGCAAATCTGGTCCAGTGGGTATCTTTGCACTACAATCTATTTAAATATTTATTTAAAAATTCTTCCAAGTGTTTGGAGATATCAGTAGATGCATACAATTCAACTTCATGCAAAAACCCAGTGATGATCTTTGAAAAAATTGAGTGAATCAACCTCTTTTTCATTCTGGTCCAGTTTGGTGATTTGTACTGCAAGCCTATTTTATTTTGCTCTAGTGACCCTGAGCTTTTTCCTGCTTGTAGCCCTCCCTGCCAAACCCTTAAGTCCAGGAGAATGGACCCATTGGAGGATTTTAAGTGCATGCAAGGAGACCTTTTTCTTTCTGTCCAAAACTGT
Organism: Triticum aestivum; assembly: GCF_018294505.1. Classification (NCBI taxonomy): domain Eukaryota; kingdom Viridiplantae; phylum Streptophyta; class Magnoliopsida; order Poales; family Poaceae; genus Triticum; species Triticum aestivum. The sequence continues at coordinate 375,233,884 of NC_057811.1, forward strand.
AGTTTTGCAAAACTTGCACTAACAAGTTTCTGGTTTTTCCCAAATGAGCTTGCCAACATCATCTACATCTAAGGAGACCCTGATCTGGAGATTTTGGCCACTCCAAGAGTTGTCTAGATGCACTTGGCATTCTGTCGAACACTTGGTGTGCACAGTCAGTTTGGGGCATGTTTCCTAGTTTGCACTATGATCCTGCTCCCCTGACCCAGCAACCATGTCCACTGAGCTCCTAGCTATCCCTACCCTAGTCCTGTTAGTTGCCAGCCCCCCCCTCGCGCTCTAGACTGCCCTGGCATTTCGTCGAGCATGTCCCGTGCGTGCTCTGGCGCGCCCAGAGCGCACGTTTTGCACGCGCGCACACTGAGCCGCCGCGTCGCACTGCCGCCCTCGTCGCGTCCCGTCCCTGGCCCCTGCTCGCCTGCTGAACCGCGCACTACGCTCGCCCACGCTCCACGCCACCCCTGGCACCCTACAGCGCCAGAGCTTTTGGCGGCACGCCGGCGTCGGCAGCGAGCCTCTGCCATGGACGGCGCCGCCCAAACCACACCAGCGCGCCAGCTGCCCCTATGAACAGCTCGAGCTTATCCCCAAGCCCGTCGGCACGCGCTCGTCGCCGCCACGTCGCCCTGCAGCTACAGCATCGCGGTCGCCGGCGTTCTTATCCTCAGCCGCCGCGGTCCAGCCTCGAGCGCCTATTTAAGGGATCCCCGAACTCGTTCAAGACCTCAGGCGACCCCAGGCTCCCCCCTAGTTCTCCCCAAGCAGTGGATTGGCCCGGAGAGGCCATCTTCCCCAACTCCGGCCGGTTCGGCCGCCGCTACCGTCCGGTGGCATTCGTTGCAACCAGGCTATCTCCCGCCCATCCAACGCCACCAATCGCTTCCCCTTGCCCTCCCGGAGCTGCCCAGCGCCTCAGCCTCGATCGGAGACCACCGGAGCCCTAAACTCACTTCCCTCCCGTAGCCCTCTCCGCCGCGGAGCTCGCCGCCGGTGACTCCTCCCACCACCGTCGACCCGACGAACACCGAGAGGACCGCCTTGGTCTGGCGGGCCCACCCCTGCCCTCAGGTGCCCTCGAGGAGCCGCCGTTCGTCGCCGGCGATCACCGGAGTCCCGCTCCCGTCGGGCAGAGAAGAGGAGGGAGGGGGAAGAACGGTCAAACCTGACCAGTGGGCCCCCTGGACCCACTGTCAGTGACCCGCGCGCCGCCCACTCTGGTTAAGTGAAGGCGCAGAAGTCCTGAGTACGTTTCCTCTGCTGCGAAAGCGTACTCTCTCCCGAACGTTTTCTTTTTCTGGTTTTTATTAAAAACAGAGATTTGACCAGACTTTGACCAGCTATATCTTTTAAATAAACTCCAAATGAGTTGATTGTTTTTCCTACCTCTCTCAAATTTCATCTAGTTTATTTTAAGGTTTATTTCAAAAATATTTGAGACAACTTTTTGTACTGTGTTTGAAATATTTGTTGTTTGAATATTTTTCAAAATAGGAAATGGAGAGAAGAGAAAGCTTTCAAAAAAGTGCATCCTTTGCATACTATTGAAGGCAAGCATTTCTGAACTCTGGCATAATATTTTTCTGAGGTGTTTTGATACGGTTACAACACCACTTGGGCTTGGAGTATGCGTTATCTCTATGTAACGATAAAGTCTCACGCACGAGTGCATATTGGAGATATTTTGTGGTTAGTAATGGATATGCTGGTCATCCTCGCGAGCTTCTCATGCATACCGGAAGGAAGTCGGGAAAGTCGTGGTCTTCGGTAGACACGAGCTTGTCCCTAGTTCCTCGTCGAGACGAGTATGTCCGGTATGGTATGGTGAGTCTCGATGAGTGGTGAGTTTATCTGTTAATGGTAATATTTTGGTGATGCTATCTTTCGGAGAATACTTGGACCACCTGAGTCGGTCGTAAGTCGAGTCTTTTTCGGTGACTTTCCCTACTTGTTTTGTGCTACCACTTGTCCCTGCCACGGGTAGGGTATGGTTCAATAAGTTGTCAACCCCTTACCAAAGCACACACCGTACAGAGAGGCCATGGTGGAAGATACCGGGTGCATCCGGTAGGCATGCCACCTGGTCCGGGGGCATGGGTGTTTCCGGTTGGGACCGAGAGGGGGGCACCCCTTAGAGCGCGCGAATATAAATTTGATCCCATGCTACGTCGACGTTGTAGCCTCACCACTTAGAGTTTTGCTTGGCAGGTGTCGTGGGTGATTCCTGACACCGGTAAGTTAAGCTGGTGTGTGCAGGTCAGGTGTGTTTTCAATTAAAAGGCCGTAGGCGGAATTAGTCCCGGTGGACTAAATAAATCCGTTACTTGTGGGTAAATAGTACACCCTCTGCAGAGGATATATCCATTCGGATAGCCGTGTTCATGAGTAAGGACTTCAGTCTGAGATGGGTCTAGTAACGGTATTCGGATGGAGACACGGTTAAACTAGATCATAGTAACGGTATTCGGATGGAGACACGGTTAGACTAGAGCACAATGACGGTCTTCGGATGGAGAAACGGATATACCAGAACTTTGTTTATGACCTCGGTCATATGAGGATTATGATTATTATTAATGTGGACTAACCAGTTACTTTATTTGCATTATTGAGTATCCTTGGGACGGTTCTACCTCCTGGATATTCACTGTGATTATTCTTATATAAGCCCTTTATGTGGCGTCGCTCAGACACCCGACTGCGGCATGTTGGTTATTTAATTATCCTTTTATAAGCCCTTTATGTGGCGTCGCTCAGACGCCCGACTGCGGCACGTGTGTCATTTAATGATCCTTTTATAAGCCCTTTATGTGGTGTCGCTCAGACGCCCGACTGCGGCATTGTTATATTATTTGCCACTTTTCGAGGAGTCATTTCAGACACTCGGTCAGTACATTCTATTTTTTTACGCCCGTACTGCATGTTCATATTGTCCTGCATGCGTGCATCACAGAGTTTCGTCTAATTCGTGACAGACGTTATAATCATAAAATATTTCGGAGCTTGATTATCCCTTGTTATATTATACCCGCGTTCTTAATGTTTGCGAGTACATTCAAACGTACTCACTGGCTTGTCCCTGGCTATTGTCTTGGCCAGATTTCGCGCATGGTGACAGCATTGCGACGACAGCCCCGGAACCTGCCTGTTGACGATAGCAGCCTCGCGAAGATAGGAGTTATCCTGGTCAGCTGTTCTTGTGGGAAATGGAGTCCCATAGACGCAGATGTACCACAAACCGCTTCCGCCATCAACCATTAGAACCCAAGTGTTGTACTCCTAGGCCACAATGGTCTTGTACTACATATTTTGTACCTTGCTTGGAATCCTTGTATCAAGTTGGTGCCTCATCAGCTAACAGTAATCCAGGGGCTGCTGATCACAAAGGCCGTTTTCTGGGAAATTAATATCCCGAAAATCCGGTCGTGACAAAAAGTGCCGTCAATACCACTATCTCACTAGTTCCTTTCTGAGGAGGTTTGAATTTTCATCTTCACGTAATTCTCAAACTGTCCTGTTTGATCTTTATGAAAATTCTTATACTATGGACTTAGAGGATTTTACCACTGCTGGCAAACTTCCACAATGGGGTAGTACTAGTGAACCTCGCAAATCGGAATTTAGAGATTTTCTTGCTAGTATAACTGTGGGGGAATCTAGAGATGCACAAGCTACCATACGGAGCATTCATTTTCCTGCTATACATTATTTTGCTCTCTTTATAGGTAGGTGCATAAATGGTAAAGATGAAGCATGTCATATGTGTGTCCCTGACCTCAGTGTTCTCAGGAGCGCTGTGTTAGGAGATAAACGTTATAATTTGGGAGCCATTGTTGCACGTAGGTTGCATAATAATAGATTTAATGGATATTTCTTTGGTGGAATTTATGCAACCCGCTTAGCTGATTTTCTTGGTGTAACCATACACGATGATGATATTGACTTGCCTCCTACTTATCTAGACTTTAATGGTATGGTTCACCATCAGGTTGTCGAGAGAAATGAACCACCTCTCCAGTACCGACTAATCTTTGACATGCGTCACGCCGTCAATATTGTTCTTCCTGCCCCTACTCTCTTTGAATTTCAGGCAAAGGGGAGACATTTTATAACCAGGGAGGAGGCAAATGAGTACGAAAGGAGGACGAGGGCAGCTCGCCTCCAAGCTGCAGCCCACGATGCGATAGCCACTACATCTCAGTACGACCCCAACTGCAACTTTGGATATCCGCCAGGCCATCCGTGGCAATAAACCAACTTAGGCCAAAAGCCTAAGCTTGGGGGAGTACGTATTTCCCACCGACATTACATTTATGTTTACACACTCATTGCTAGATGTCGGTGCTCATACTCTTTCATTGTATTATCCATGCTAGTTTATTTTCTTTTTTTATGCTTTCTTCTTGTGTGTTTGAAAAACCTTAAGAAAAACCCAAAAAAAAAATTAGTTGTAGCTTTAAGTTAGTTTACTTTCTTGCTATAGTAGTAATAATTAAAAAGAAAACCCAAAAAGATTTCCCGTTCTTCTTTTGCTTGTTGGGAGCTTTCCCGTGTAAATAGTTTTATTTCTTTTCTTTTCTTTATGGGTCGATAGGATAAGACCATGATTAAATTGTTGAAATGCCTCTTATATGCATTATTGTCGATTTAACCAAGAGCCCATATTGTATTGTCTTCTCTTGTTATTTGAATGCTCGCAGATTCCAGCTTAGTCCAATGCACGTGCACTATTATTATTATCCACATCATTCGGTCATGCAAGTGAAAGGCAATTATGACGATATATGATGGACTGATTGACAAGAGAGAAGCTGGTATGAACTCGACCTCTCTTGTTTTTGTAAATATGATTAGTTCATCGTTCCTGATTCAGCCTATTATGAATAAATATGTTTGCAATGACAATTAGAGATCATAGTTGCTCGTGCCATGCTTAATTAGCTAGGAGTTTATAATGGTTTACCTTCCGTGCCAACATGCTATTAAAATGGTTGTGATGTGGTATGATTGGGTGGTATCCTCCTTTGAATGATTCGTGTGACTTGACTTGGCACATGTTCACACATATAGTTGAAACAAATCAACATAGCCTTCACGATATTTATGTTCATGGTGGATTATATCCTACTCATGCTTGCACTAAATGTTCATTAATTTTAATGTATGTTCATGACTGTTGTCGCTCTCTAGTTGGTCGCTTCCCAGTCTTTTGCTAGCTTTCACTTGTACTAAGCGGGAATACTGCTTGTGCATCCAATCCCTTAAACCCCAAAGTTATTCCATATGAGTCCACTACCTTCCTATATGCGGTATCTATCTGTCGTTCCAAGTAAATTTGTATGTGCCAAACTCTAAACCTTCAAATGAAATTCTGTTTTGTATGCTTGAATAGCTCATGTATCAACTAGGGCTGTCCGTATCTTCCATGTTAGGCGGGTTATTCTCAAGAGGAGTGGACTCCGCTCCTCACTTACGAGAAAATGGCTGGTCACCGGGATGCCCAGTCCCATGCTTTATGCAAATCAAATCAAAATAATTGCAAACAAAACTCCCCCTGCGACTGTTGTTAGTTGGAGGCACTCGTTGTTTCGGGCAAGCCATGGATTGATGCTTGTTGGTGGAGGGGGAGCCTAAACTTTACCATTCTGTTTGGGAACCGCCTATAATGTGTGTAGCATGGAAGATATCGCCATCTCTCGGTTGTTATGTTGACAATGAAAGTATGCCGCTCAAAATATTATTTATCTCTATTAAAAACATCGAGCTCTGGCACCTCTACAAATCCCTGCTTCCCTCAGCGAAGGGCCTATCTATTTACTTTCATGTTGAGTCATCACCCTCTTATTAAAAAGCACCAGCTGGAGAGCACCGCTGTCATTTGCATCCATTACTATTAATTTATATTGGTTATGACTGGATCTCTTTTACCATGAATAAAATGTTTAGTCAGTCCTTGATCTTTAAAGGTGCTCTGCATTTATGTTTTGCGGTCTCAGAAAGGGCTAGCGAGATACCATCTTGTTATATCATATCATGATTGTTTTGAGAAAGTGTTGTCACCCGAGATTTATTATTATTGCTCGCTAGTTGATTATGCCATTGATATGAGTAAACATGAGACCTAAGTGTTACTGTGAATATGGTTAGTTATAATCTTTGCTGAAAACTTGAATGCTGGCTTTACATATTTACAACAACAAGAGTAGACATCGTTTGTAAAAGTTTTTCTTTATCACTTTCAGTTTATCAACTGAATTGCTTGAGGACAAGCAAAGGTTTAAGCTTGGGGGATTTGATGCGTCTCCGTCGTATCTACTTTTCCAAACACTTTTGCCCTTGCTTTGGACTCTAACTTGCATGATTTGAATGGAACTAACCCGGACTGACGCTGTTTTCAGCAGAATTGCCATGGTGTTATTTATGTGCAGAAACAAAAGTTCTCGGAATGACCTGAAACTCCACGGAACTTATTTTTGGAAAATATTAAAAATATTGGCGAACGAATCAAGGCCAGGGGGCCCACCACCTGTCCACGAGGGTGGGGGGCGCGCCCCCTGCCTCGTGGGCCCCCTGTTGCTCCACCGACCTCAACTCCAACTCCATATATTCGTGTTCGGGGACAAAAAATCAGAGAGAAAGATTCATTGCGTTTTACGATACGGAGCCGCCGCCAAGCCCTAAACTCTCTCGGGAGGGCTGATCTGGAGTCATTTCGGGGCTCCAGAGAGGGGAATCCGTCGCCATCGTCATCATCAACCATCCTCCATCACCAATTTCATGATGTTCACCGCCGTGCGTGAGTAATTCCATCGTAGGCTTGCTGGACGGTGATGGGTTGGATGAGATTTATCATGTAATCGAGTTAGTTTTGTTAGGGTTTGATCCCTAGTATCCACTATGTTCTGAGATTGATGTTGCTGTGACTTTGCTATGCTTAATGCTTGTCACTAGGGCCCGAGTGCCATGATTTCAGATCTGAACCTATTATGTTTTCATGAATATATGTGAGTTCTTGATCCTATCTTGCAAGTCTATAGTCACCTACTATGTGTTATGATCCGGCAACCCCGAAGTGACAATAATCGGGACCACTCCCGGTGATGACCGTAGTTTGAGGAGTTCATGTATTCACTATGTGTTAATGCTTTGGTCCGGTACTCTATTAAAAGGAGGCCTTAATATCCCTTAGTTTCCGCTAGGATCCCGCTGCCACGGGAGAGTAGGACAAAAGATGTCATGCAAGTTCTTTTCCATAAGCACGTATGACTATATTCGGAATACATGCCTACATTATATTGATGAATTGGAGCTAGTTCTGTGTCACCCTATGTTATGATTGTTACATGATGAACCGCATCTGGCATAATTCTCCATCACCGATCAATTTCCTACGAGCTTTTCACATATTGTTCTCCGCTTATTTACTTTTCCGTTGCTACTGTTACAATCACTACAAAACCCAAAAATATTACTTTTGCTACCGTTACCGTTACTTCCATACTACTTTGCTACTAAATACTTTGCTGCAGATATTAAGTTATCCAGGTGTGGTTGAATTGACAACTCAACTCCTAATACTTGAGAATATTCTTTGGCTCCCCTTGTGTCGAATCAATAAATTTAGGTTGAATACTCTACCCTTGAAAACTGTTGCGATCCCCTATACTTGTGGGTTATCAAAGCACTTTATACATTTGTCACTTACATGGATACATTCCAAATTGCTAGCTACGAAATAGAATACGTGTTGAATTCAACATAAAGGGGGTTTCAAAGATTCGAATTCATAGAAAGTGCATTCATCTATTTGAATCCGAGATAATGGCATTTGTAAATCAGATCTAAAAGGGGGAATCAATCTTTGTTGTGCGCTTGAACATGCTATATATTCATATGCATGTCTAACCATTTTTTTGCAACCAAGGAGATTATATCTGGAACCATGCATGAACTGAGGTAAGTTGCACAATTTGTAATGTATACTCGTGTACAATGTATATTCAAATGTACCCCCTCCATTCCAAAATAATCATAGTTTTTGAATTTTCAAGAGTAAAGATTTGTGAAGTCTGACAAATCCTGAAAGTTCAATTCAAGAGAACCGAAAACGTTAATGCTTCTGCTCCCAAATATTGAACGAAGCGCCAAATAAGCCTCTGGTCACCCGAAACTGCACGAGACTAATGTTTGGTGGTAGGAAATTACTGTCCTGACTCTGGCCCGTGTAGCCTATCGGCCCAATGTCCAAAGGTCTAAACCGGTGTAGGTTTGTAACTTCACCAAGATGCTAGTCTCAATCGCCTCCGAGAAGTATTCATACACCGTGGGCGCCTAAACACCCATGTGCTCGGCCGAAATCTATTCCGCCCACCATTTGGGACACCTGAGATTACTACCCTACCCCCAACCCGCAATATGTCCGAAATTTTAGATGGGGGCAAAGTTGGTAACTTTCCCCAAATTTCAAACAAGGGCGTCCCAAACCGAAACATTGTTCCCCCTTAGTTCCCCCTCCCTCCGTTTCCCCATTCATACTCCGTGGGCGCCAAAACGCCCTCTCCACCAGCCGCGAAACCCTAGCCTCCTCCGTCCTCCACCCCATCGCGCCCAATCCACCACCGCCCTGCTCCATCACGCCGGAGCCAGTACCCCGACGTCGTCATCCAACGCAACCGCAACCGCAACGCCCTCAAGGACTTAGCAGCTGAAGCCGAGGCAGAGCTGCCTCCACGACGCGGACGCCGACGTGCGCCTTACCAGAACTACTTCAACCATGTCGTCCTGAGCCTCACCGTTGCCGCTCCACTGTCGCAATCGTCCACCGCACCGGAGCTGTTCCTGCTACGCCGTTGTTCGCCACCTCAGATCTGGTTCCCCGTCGCCGATAAACGGCCACTGCACCACACTCAACAACTTGGCCATGGGTTCTTCCAAGGCCCCACCGTCCTCCACAACTTCTCGTTTCCAGCGAACCACAAGAAGATCGTTGGAAAAATAGAAGGAGGACACAACACTGCCAGCAGAAAGAGGTACTCCTCTTCCCTTATTCGTGCAAATCTTACGTCTCTGCTCACACTGTATTCATCCCACGAAAGAAACTAGTTGAGCGCTTCTTACTGCATCTTCTTCGTGATACTAAATGCATAAGGTTTCCTCCCATTTACTATTTCACCTTGGCGAGAGGTCAGTAGCCCGCCTGGATTTCAATTCAGGGTCACTTGAATTGCAATTAAAAGAATCAGCACCCGCTTAGGCGCGCGGAGCACCTAGTCCGCCTGTTCGCCGGGGAAGCGGCGCATCGGTGTCTATCATAGGGGTGTGGGGCGCAGGAGCTGCTTGCGCCCGATCTGGAGGTCGGCGGGGCTTGAAGGGATGGCTGGGGGGCGGTGCCAAGCACGGCGGTGCGGTGAGGTCGAGGGGAGGGTGGAGGCAGGGGACTGGGCCGGTGGTCGCTGGCGTTTCCAGGAAGACCATAACACTGACTGGCTGGAGGTAGATGAAGGCGATCTGCCCATTCTTTGTACATCGAACGGTACAGAAAAAATGGACTGACCTATTTGTTTTCAGTTGACTGTTATTTTCATAGGAACACACCTTGTGGTGTGCTGGAGGAGCATATGCATTTCCCAGCCATCCCTGTGCTCATATTTTAAAATCCTAGAATCTAGTAATTTCGTGTGCCATGCATGTTGTAGAGCTATCATATGTCTCCCGTCATTTGTTTCTCACCGATCTGCTATCTGCTACCTTTACACTGTACTACTTGTGCACACACTTCACCCATACTCACACTATTGTTCTTTTATGCATGGGTATTTTAGACTCTGACGCAGTGTTGATGAATACAAAAAAGAAAAGACAGAAGTTGCTCCAGTGTAATTCGAAGATAAACACTAAGCGTTTCAGCACTCTAAAGGGTGCAGTGTCAGCAGATGGAGACAGTAAACATAGCTTTGTAGTTGATGATCTCAATTGCCACACACAACCATCCCAGGTGCTTGCTTTAACTTCGCGCTATCAAATGTGGTTGCATGTTGCATATGATGTCTAGCTTGTATTGCTTCCAATTTGGTTAAATTGCATCTGCTTACTTTACACATTATACCTTTGATAATGACATGCCTTCCTTTTTTTGATACATACTACATATGTCTATTAACCACATTCGTACATCAAACTAATGATCTTTTGTATCCCTCATCAATCACTTATGATGAGACAGTCACCCCAGTGGGTTACTTTGAGACGCGCTACTCGTTTAAAGAGTGCAGTGTCATCCTCCCCACACAATTCTCAAGAAATAACAAGGCTAAATTAAGATAGTCAACGTAGCTCTCTAGTTTATGACCGCAATTCCCCCACACCACCATCGCAGGTGCTTGCTCTTACTTGGCAGTGTGATATGTGGTTGCATGTTGCATATGGTGTCTACCTTGTAATGCTTCTAATTAGGGTAAATTGCATCTGCTTAGTTAACACATTATACCTGTGAATATGACATGCCTTCCTATTTTTGGTACATACTACGTCTTTCTATTAACCATGTTCTTACATCAAACTACTTTTCTTGTGTATCCCTCATCAATCACTTGTGACGAGACACCTTCAAGTTGACAGTGTAATATTGGTTGCATCTTGCATATCATTTCAAACATGTATTGCCTCTATTTTGTTGAAGTGCCACTTATAATGAGACACATCTAACTTGGTAGAGTGATTTTGGTTGGATCTTTCATATGGTGTCTAGATTGCATTGCTTCCAATTTGTTGAAATGCCTTCTACTTAGCTTTTTCGTACATATTCCATCCTCCTACAATGTGGTTGCCATACATAAAAGTTGTGTTCGTCAGTATCATGCATCAACGAATTTGGAAGTGCGAATTTCATTCCTTTTTCTTGTGTGTTTACTTGACAAGGCAAAATCTAAAAGGACGAAGGCACGGAATGATGGTGGTCCTCTGGAGCAACCGAAACAGATGATCTCTGCAGATTCTCCTGCTACTCCTACTGCAGTGCAAGTTCCAAATCTCATCTCCCCTACTCCACAACCCCAGGTGCTTGCTCTAACATGGCAGTGTGATATCTGGTTGCATGTTGCATATGGTGCCTAGCTTGTATTGCTCCTAATTTGTTAAATTGCATCTCCTTAGCTTACACATTATACATGTGAATATGACACGCCTTCCTGTTTTTGCTATATACTACATCTGCCTGTCACACAATGTTCTTACATCAAACTACTGTTCTTGTGTATCCTGCATCTATCGCTTATGATGAGACGGTCACGCCCGTGGGTTAGTATGAGACGCGCTACTCTTATAAAGAGTGCAGTTTCATCCTCTCCACATGATTCTCAAGAAACACAAGCCTAAATGAAGATATTGAACGTAGCTCTGTACTTGAAGACCGCACTTCCCCTACACCACCATCGCAGGTGCTTGCTCTAACTTCGCAGTGTGATATGTGGTTGCATGTTCTATATGGTGTCTAGCTTGTAATGCTTCTAATTAGGGTAAATTGCATCTGCTTAGTTTACACATTATACCTGTGAATATGACATGCCTTCCTATTTTTGGTACACACTACATCTATCTGTTAACCATGTTCTTACATGAAACTACCTCTCTTCTGTATCCTGCATCAATCACTTACGATGAGACACCTTTATTCGTTGCATATTGCATATTATTTCTAGCCTGTTGCCATGTATTGCTTCTAATTTGGTCAAATACATTTGTTAGGCCACCCTTTTAATTTGGCAGAGTGATATTTGTTTCATCTTTCATATGGTTTCTAGCTTGCATTGCTTCTAACTAGTTCAAACACCTTGTGCTTAGTTTACACTTTATACATCATACATGTCAATATGTCATGCCGTCCTGTTTTTCATACATATTCCATCCTCCTATCATGCGGCTGCCTTACATGAAAGTAGTGTTCGTCAGTATCATGCATCAATGAGTTCTGAAGAGCAAATTTTATTCCTTTTTCTTGTGGGTTTGACTTGACAAGGCAAAATCAAAAAAGAGGAAGGAAAAGAGTAAGGAAGGCGATGATGGTGGTCCTCTGCAGCAATGTAAACGGAGCATCTGTACGGATTCTCCTTGTACTGCTAGTGCATTACAAGTTCCAAGTCTCCGCTCCCCTACTCCACCATCCAAGGTGCTTGCTCTAACTTGGCAGTGTGATATCTGGTTGCATGTTGCATATGGTGTCTAGCTTGTATTGCTCCTAATTAGTGTAAATTGCATCTGCTTAGCTTACACATGATACATGTGAATATGACACGCTTTCCTGTTTTTGGTACATACTATATCTGTCTATATCACCATGTTCTTACATGAAACTACTCTTCTTGTGTATCCTGCATCAGTCACTTATGATGGGACACCTTTAAGTTGGCAGTGTGATATTGGTTTGCGTCTTGAATATGATTTCTAGCATGTAGTTCTTCTAGTTTGATGAACACCACCTATGACGAGACAGTTTTAACTTGGTAGAGCGATATTGATTGCACCTTCCATATGGTGTCTAGCTTGCAGTGCTTCTAATTTGTTGAAGTGCCTTCTGATTAGTTACCACATCATAGGTGTGAATATGTCAAGTCGTCCAGTTTATCGTACATATTCCATCCTCGTATCATGACTTTGCCTTTCATCGGAGTAGTGTTCGTCAGTATCATACATGAATGAGTTCTGAAGAGCGAATTTTATTCCTTTTTCTTGTCGATTTGACCTCACAATGCAAAATCAATAAAGCGGAAGGAAATTGGTAAGGCATTGGATGATGGTGGTCCTTCCGAGCAACTCAAATGGAGGGTCTCTACAAATTCTACTCCGCCATCCTCCCAACAAGATTCGCAAGACAACGCAAGGCTAGACAGTCAACATAGCTGTGTAGATGATGAGCACATCTCCCCTACTCCACCATCACAGGTGCTTGCCCTAACTTGGCACTATTATATGTGGTTGCATGTTGCGTATGATGTCTAGCTTGTATTGCTTCTAACTTTTTTGAATTGCATCTGCTTACTTTGCACATAATGCATGTGAATATGACACGTGTTCCTGTTTCTAGAACATACTATATCTGATCACACCATGTTCTTACATCAGACTACTGTTCTTGCATATCCCACATCAGTCACTTATGATAAGGCACCTTTAAGTCGCCACTGTGATATTGGTTGTGTCTTGCATATGATTTCTAGCACGTACTACTTCTAATTTGTTGAAACACCACATAGTTTGAACTTGGCAGAGTGATATTGGTTGCACCTTTCATATGGTGTCTAGCTTGGAGTGCTTCTAATTTGTTGAAATGCCTTCTGCTTAGTTACCACATCATAGGTGTGAATATGTCATGTCATCCTATTTTTCGTACATGTTCCATCCTCGTATCATGTGTTCTCCTTTCATCCGAGTAGTGTTCGTCAATATCATGCATGAATGAGTTCTGAAGAGCGAATTTTATTCCTTTTTCTTATCGGTTTGACTTCACAATGCAAAATCAATAAAGCTGAAGGAAATTAGTCCGGCAGTGGATGATGGTGGTCCTTTGGAGCAACTCAAACAGAGGGTCTCTACAGATTCTACTCTGCCATCCTCCCAACAAGATTTGCAAGACAACACAAGGCTGGTCAGTCAACGTAGTTGTGTAGATGATGAGCACATCTCCCCTACTCCACCATCACAGGTGCTTGCTCTAACTTGGCAGTATTATATGTGGTTGCATGTTGCATATGATGTCTTGCTTGTATTGCTTCTAACTTTGTTGAATTGCATCTGCTTACTTTACACATAATGCGTGTGATATGACACCTGTTCCTGTTTATAGAACATACGTGTAGATGATGAGCACATCTCCCCTACTCCACCATCACAGGTGCTTGCTCTAACTTGGAACTGTTATATGTGGTTGTGTGTTCCGTATGATGTCTAGTTTGTATTGCTTCTGATTTTGTTGAATTGCATCTGCGTAGCTTAGAACTTATACCTGCAACGATCACTTACCCATAAGACACATTTAACTTGGGAGTGTGATGTAGGTTGCATCTTGCATTGTCTTCTAGCTTGTACTGCTTCTTATTTCTTGAAATGGCACTTACGACGAGACACTTTTTACCTGATAGAGTGATATTGGTTGCATGTTCATATGGTGCCTAGCTTTCGTTTCTTCTAATTTTGTTGAAATGCTTTCTGCTTACTGTTTTTCATACGTATCCCATCCTCCTATTGTACGTGTGAATATGCAATGCTGTCTTTTTTTGTATATATTCCATCCTCCTATCTTGCGCTTGCCTTACATCAAAGTAGTGTTCATCTGTATCATGCATCAACCAGTTATGCAGAGCTAATTTTATTCATCTTCTTGTGGTTTTGACTTCATTAGTAAATATCAGAAAATAGGAAGGAAAAGAGTAAGTTAGGGGATGTTGGTGGTCCTCCGGACCGAGCAAACAGAGACTCTCTAGATTTGCCACTGCTCCTAATGAAGTTGAAGTCCCAAGTCTGCATGATGAGTTCATCTCCCGTACTCCACCATCGCAGGTGCTTGCTCTAAGTTGACAGTGTGATAATTGGTTTCATGTTGCATATGTTGTCTAGCCTGTATTTCTTCTATTTTGATTAAGTTGCATGTGCTGAGTTCATACGTTATACATGTGCATATGACATGGCTTTCTGTGTCTAGAATACACTGCATCTATCTATCATACCATGGTCTTACATCAAAGTACTGCTGTTGTGTATCCCGCATCAGTCACTCATGATTGGACGCTTTTAACATCGCAGTTCGATAGTGGTTGCATCTTGCATTGATTTCTACGTTGTACTGCTTCTAATTTTTCGAATTGCCACTTATGACAAGACACTTTTAACTTGGCAGAGTAATATTGGTTGCATCTTTCATATGGTGTCTAGCTTGCATTACTTCTATTTTGATTAAATTGCACCTGCTGAGTTTATACGTTATATATGTGCATATGACATGCCTTTCTGTGTCTAGAATACACCGCATCTATCAATCATACCATGTTCTTACATCAAAGTACTACTGTTGTGTATCCCGCATCAGTCACTCATGATTGGACGCTTTTACCATGGCAGTTTGATAGTGGTTGCATCTTGCATTGATTTCTACATTGCACTTCTTCTAATTTTTTGAAATGCCACTTATGACAAGACAACTTTAACTTAGTAGAGTGATATTGGTTGCATCTTTCATATGGTGTCTAGCTTGTATTTCTTCTATTTTCTTGAAAATCCTTCTGCTTAGTTTAGACATCGTAGCTGTGAATATGTCACGCCGTCCTATTTTTCTCGCATATTCCATCCTCATACGATTGTCTTACGTCCAAGTATTGCTTGTCTGTATCATTTATCAATGAGTTATGAAGAGCGATTTTATTCTTTTGTGTTGTGGGTAGGCTTGACATGGCAAAGTCAAAAAAGAGCAAGGAAAAGAATATAGTAGGGAATGGTGTTACTCGTCCGGTGAAACGGAAAAGGATCTGCCCTGGAGATTCTGCTGGTACTTATAGTACAGCAGAAGGTCCAAGTCCACCGGCTAAATCTACAAACACAGTATCACGTGCTCCACCAGCTGCAACATCCACTTCAACTGTACCAGCATCTCAACGAGTTACTCGTTTGTTTGCTCTGGAACTGGCCAGTTCCCAAGCTGCCTTCACACCTAACACTACTTCCGAAGCACTGCTGACACCTCCTACTTGGCGAGATCAGATGAACCTCATGAGCATCAACACCAAGACGGCACCTGACTGAGTCAAAGTTGCGGTTGCATGATCCTTTATATGTACTCTCACAGTTTGATGTGCACTAACACTTTCCATATTCGTTGATGAACTAGCACCACGGAGCAAGCGGAAACAGACATCAGGGATAATACTTGACAGCTTAACAAAATCTAAAGGAGGAAGAATGGAGATCCATTTTGAGGCAGGTTTAAAAAGGCCATGTGATGCTACAGAGTCAGCCAAGTTAGTATTAGAGGCAACCGTTGCCGTTAGGTGTCATGCACGTATCCTCCCAACGTGGATCCAGTACAGGAATGAGAAAGACAATACCCAGTTTAACACCTTCCTTGACCATTTATCCGAAAGTAATGTTATTCATCACAATTATTAATATTGTCTTGCTCTGTCCCATACTTTCTAGCTTCCTCCTAATAAGACTCACATTCTTTTTTCAATAGATGAGGTTCAAGTTGGATCCGAAAGATGATGCAACTAAATAAGCATGCACTCATGTTTTTTAGTCTGCTCGATGACAGTATCGGTACCACCTTAGAAAATCCCACTTTGAAGGCAAGGCTAACAATGAAATCGCCCACACATCTCCAGTGGAATATATTACAGATGAAGACTGGACAGCCCTTGTTAAACACTGGTCTGATCCAAAGTATCAGGTAGGGTATATGTATTTGATCAGACCACATATTGAACTTGTATTTATGTATGTGCCTTACAAGTGTATCTTCTTCTAGGCTAACTGCTTGAAGAACAAGAGCAACCGTTCTAAAGTGAAATTCCAACAGACAATAGGATCTCGCAACTATATTGCACACTGCGAGGCTGATAGTTCCTTCTTTTTTCTGTGCCATATTATCGTATCTATATTGACTTGTTCCAAATACAGAGGAAAGCCCGTGCGGACCAAAAAGAACCTGAACGGAATGCAGTGCAAATCTTCAAGGATTGCCACACCAGTTCAAGCTGTTGTTGTAAGTCCTACTCCTCCGGCCTTTGAACTGATTGGTACTGTGATGTGTTCATTTAACTTCTTGGTTTGCAGCCAATGTTAGTTACTTTGTTCACTTTTATACATAGTTGTCTTAACGTATCATTTCACCTTACATGGTTTAAAAGGGATGAAGGATATTCTTTTGGTCTTGATCTGTAATTTAGTTGTGATGTTCACGTGCACACACAATGATACAATAGCCTGTTTGTTTTATATCTGTTTGCCCATGATATGAATGATGTCATACTATGTTCATCCTACTTTAAACCATGTCTCTTTATCCTTACATGTCAACGAATGTGAGGAAATAGACAATACAGTAGGCATGCTACATGGACATATGTTCCGAAAGTGATTTCATTATGTAGTTGGCACCACAATACATGCTAATGTATTATAGTAGTTAACCAAAATAAGTTATGTGTAAACGTGAAACCTACTTTGTTTGTTTTTGTCTCATTAGTAACTTATCTGGTACACTAATCTACAAGTTCAAACTTTCAGCAAGCTATGGAACAAATGATTGAACAGCCACAACCACCTGAAGGTGACGAGGCTACCACAGGCACAATGTCACCTCTTGCTACAGTGCGTCAGTATCTCTCCACTAACAGTGCAAAAAGCACCTTCCTGCGTAATTCTGGGTTGGTTGTCAAGGTAACCTCGTCCAAATCGCCTACTGAACAAAATCTTCCGGCTAGACAGAGTGATATATCTGTGTTCCAGACACAAGTCCAATCCCTAATGGACGTCGTTTCGGAAACAAGAATAGTGGTCGACAAATGTCGTCAAGATATGAATGGTTTTGAAACCAGACTATCAGACATTTGCTTCGTTGTTCAAGAGCAATGGCGGAAAAAAGGGGAAGATCGTGCTACTCCGTCAGATTCTACGGCCCGAAACGTTAGCACTCAGGTCAAATGATCTATGCTTCTATACAACTGATGGTGCTTTTATCTGCAAGGACTTTAAACTTTATGCCAACAGGCCTTTTGTTGTATGGTTGGAATTTATTTTGTTGTGATACATCATTTATGTTGCTGCCAAAGGCTGAAGTAATTACAATGATATTTTTGTATAGTGTAGGTTTATCTTAGTAATGTATTCGGCCGAAAGCTTCGTAGGAGCCCAACATGCCAGCATTCGTCGGTCCCATTCCAATTGGGCTAAAAACGATTATGGGCCGAAATTTGCATGTAGCCCACTAAAAATATCTGGGCCTAAATCAGCATACGCTTTCATATTTATCTGGTAGGCCTGTGCCCATAGTGGGCCTTTAATAGGCCTAAACATAATTTGGGCCCTTAGTAACAATAGGCTGTTTGCAGGTGTAAATATCTCGAGCCCATAAAAATATGGGCCTTTAATAGGTCAAAAGTGAGAGTGGGCCTTGATTGTGCCAAATGACCCACTCATCTTAGCAGGCCGAAATGGTGGCCCATTTACAATGCGGATCGTTCACAGGCCGAAATTCCGACGGACCGTAAATGCGCCGACCTACCACACGGGCCTTTAACAGGCCGGAAGTTCGGTCGGGCTTGACTAGTGTCATTTTTATATGGGCCGTTAGTAGGCCAGATGTGACGTTGGGCCACATATGGCCCATGGATTTCGTCTGACATTAACAGGCCGAAAGTCACAATTGGCTGAAACTGGCCCAAATCTATAGTGGGCCTCTAACAGGCCGAATGTCAAACATGGCCGAATATGACCCAAATCCTTCACGGTCATTTATGGCCCGAAAGTTTCAATGGCCTATAAATGGGCCCAAATGAAGCATGACCTTTAACTGGCTGGAAACACACCAGGCCATAATTCGGCCCAAATACTTAGCGCACTATTAACGGGCCAGAAATGACCATGGGCCACGGTGATGACAAGTTTAGGACAGGCCGTTGATGGGCCGATTTGACACTAGCCGTACTGGCCTTAACTAAGAATGTTGGGCCTTTAGCTGGGCCGGCCCATTATGGTCTGCAAAAAGTTGGGGGCCTTTAGCTGGGCCGGCCCATAATGGTCCGCTAAATCTTGTGGGCCTTTAGTTGGGCCGGCCCATTTAATCTTAATGGGCCACTTTTGGGCCGGTCCACGTGTCAACATATCATAGGCGCATCTCGCCCATTGGATGAGTGACACATGTGCCAACACGGAGCTGGCACGTGGTTCTGTCAGCCAATGAGAATTTTACACATGGAAATCGGCATTGGTCGTGGCTGTTAGGGTTATTGGATCCAAAACCGGACCCGATAGCTTAATGGCGACCTGTTACGGTGGATGCCACGTGTCCGTCACCCTTGACGAAAGCACTTCCATGACGCGGCATTTATCATCATGGAAGTGGACACTTCCATGATGATAATTTTGGTAATGTCATGGAACACTTCTACGACATCACAGGTATGACCATCTTGATTCTGTCATAAAATCGTCATGGATGTACATGCATGACAGAAAACGTGACCTACTATGACAAACACGTATCATCACGGAAGTGTATTTTTTTTGTAGTGTCGTTGCTCAAACCCGTGTTCTAGCTCATCTTGCTGCCACTTTCAATCTCCTTGTGCAAAGCTCCATTCACAAAACTGTTTTGGGGGATAGTTCTTCGGTATGTGACTCCTCCAATGGTCCAATTAGTTTTTGTTCTAGTGCTTTATATATTGCAAATTTTTGCTGCTGCGGTGACCTTGTTCTTGAGCTTGCATGTCAAATTTATATGGTCCCAAGTAGTTTTGATGCATGATATAGCCTCTAGGTACTTGTGGGAGTAGTTACTATCTATCTTTGTGAGTTTGGTTCACTTTTATTTTGAGTCACTAAAAATTTCAGAAATTTTTCAGAGGGAGAAAAATGTTTAGGAGAATATACCAAGGTGGTTCCTCAAGCAAGAAAGCCCCGATCTCGAACCACCGAGGGAAGCTCAAGTGCGGCCTTGTGAATGGCCGTTGGATGAATTCATGGTTTATGCTGGTTTCAAGGAGGAATTTGATGCGTACATACAAAATGCTGACCTTGAGGACTTTGTTACAGATAAGTGTAGGCAATAGTATCACCTTGCTGATTCCTTTGTGCGGAGGTTTGAATTTACATCCAAGCGTAACACACATTCTGTTTTGTTTGACCTTTATGATGAATCATATATCATGGACCTAGAACATTTTAATGATTCATGCAAAATCCCACAATGGAGCATTAATAGTGAGCCTCGCAAAACTGAATATAATGATTTCCTTGCTAGCGTCTCCGTGGAAGAAACTAGAAAAATTACACAAACTAGCATGAGGAGCATTCACTTTCCTGCCATACATTATTTTGCTCTCTTCATAGGTAGATGCATTAATGGTAAACATGATCACATCCACCTTTGTGCACCAGATCTTAGTGTTCTCAAGTGTGCCGTAATGGGTGATAAACGATATAACTTGGGGGCTGTTATTGCGAGGAGGTTACATCTTAATGCTAAAGATGGATATTTGTACGGTGAGATTTATGCCACCCGTTTAGATAACTGTTTTGGGGTACCCATAAGAGGGAATGACATTGAGTTACCCCCTGCTTTTCTTGATTATAATGCTATGGTACGCTACCAGTTTCATGAGAGGGACGAGCAGTCCTCCTGTACCGACTGATCTTTGACAGGCAACATGCTGTCTATATTACCCTTCCTGCTCCTGCCTTCTTTAACTTTCAGGTAAAACAAAGATACTTTATAACAAGAGAGGAGGCGAACGAGTATGAGAGAGAGGTGGAGGCCACTCGCCTCCACGCTGCAGCCCTTCAGGCAGTGGCTGCGACATCCCAGTACAACCCCAACTACGATTTTGGATACCATCTGGGCCAGCCGTTGCCCTAGACCAACTTAGGCCAAAAGCCTAAGCATGGGGGAGTACGTATTTCTCACCAACATTACATTCATGTTCACACACTCATTCCAGTTGTTGGTGTTCATACTTTTTCATTATATTATCCATGTTACTTTATTTCTTTTTCTCGCTTTCTTCTTGTGTGTTTGAAAAACTTTTAGAAAATCCAAAAAAATAGTTCTAGTTTATTTAGTTGTAGCATTAAAAGAAATCCGAAAAAGATTTCTCACTCTTCTTTTGCTTGTTCGGAGCTTTCCTGTGTAAATAGTTTTTCTCGTTTTTGTTTCACTTTCTTCAGAAAACCAAAAACTCCAAAAATATTTCAGTGTGTTTCTTTTCTTTTTCTTTGGGTCGTAAGGAGAAGACCACGATGAAAATGTTGAGTGGGTCTCTTATGCAATATTGTTGATCTAACGAAGAGTCCATATTACTTTGTCTTCTCCTTTGAATAAATGTTTGCAGATTCCAGCTTAGTCCAGTGCACGCACACTATTATTATTATTATTATTATTATTATTATTATTATTATTATTATTATTCACACCGTTCAGTCGTGCAAGTGAAAGGCAATAATGACGACATATGATGAAATGACTGAGATGAAGAAAAGCTGGTACGAACTCGACCAATTTTGTTTTTGTAAATATGATTACCTCATCGTTCTTGATTCAGCTCATTATGAATGAAAAATGTTTGCAATGACAATTAGAGATTATAGTTACTCGTGCCATGCTTAATTAGCTAGGAGTGTATAATGGTTTATCTTGTGCGCCAACATTCTTTTAAAATGGTTATGATGTAGTATGATAGGAGGGTATCCTCCTTTGAATGATTCAAATAACTTGACTTGACACATGCTCACGCATGTAGTTGAAACAAAATCAACATAACCTCCACGATATTTATGGTCATGGTGATTTATATCCTACTCATGCTTGCATTCAATGTTGCTTAATGTCAATGCATGCTTATGACTGTTGTCGCTCTCTACTTGGTCGCTCCTCAATCTTTTGCTAGCCTTCATTTGTACTAAGCAGGAATACTACTTGTGCATCCACTTCCTTGAAACCAAAGTTGTTCCATATGAGTCCACCATACCTACCTATATGCAGTATTTACCTGCCGTTCCAAGTAAATTTGCATGTGCCAAACTCTAAACCTTCAAATGATATTCTCTTTTGTATGCCTGAATCGCTCATGTAGTAACTGGGGGCTATCGGTATCTTCCATGATATGCGGGTTATTCTCACAATGAGTGTTGATTCACGAGAAAGTGGCTGGTATTGGGATGCCCAGTTCCATGCTCTAAATCAAATCAAAATGTAATTTCAAACAGAACTCCCCCAGGACTGTTGTTGGTATGGATGGGACCCATTGTTTCGGATCAGCCATAGAGTGTGATTCTTGGTGGAGGGGGAGTACAAACTTTATCATTCTGCTTGGGAACCGCCTGTAATGTATCTAGCATGGAAGATACCGAGATCTCTTGGTTGTTATGTTGACAATGAAAGCATACCGCTCAAAATTATATTCATCTCTGTTTTAAAAGCTTGAGCTCTAGCACTGCTGCAAATCCCTGCTTCCCTCTGCGAAGGGCCTATCTATTTACTTTTATTGTTGAGTCATCATCCTCTTATAAAAAGCACCAGTTAGAGAGCACCACTGTCATTTGTACGATTTGTTATTAAGTGATATTGAGTATGACTGTGACTAGATCTCTGTTATCATGAATTATAATGTCTAGTCAGTCATTCTTCAGAGGTGCTCTGCATTTATGTTTTGCGGTCTCAGAAAGGGCTAGTGAGATACCATTATATCATATTGTATCATGATTGTTTTGAAAAAGTGTTGTCATCCGAGATTTATTATTATTACTCGCTAGTTGATTATGCCATTGATATGAGTAAATTGAAACCTAAATGTTATTGTGAATATGGTTAGTATATAATCTCTGCTGAAAACCCGAATGCTAGCTATACATATTTGCAACAATAAGATCGAACAGAGCTTGTAAAAGTTTTTTTTGTCACTTTTAGTTTGTCAACTGAATTGCTTGAGGACAAGCAATGGGTTAAGCTTGGGGGAGTTGATACGTCTCCATCGTATCTACTTTTCCAAATCTTTTGCCCATATTTTGGACTCTAATTTGCATGATTTGAATGGAACAAACCCGGACTGACGCTCTTTTCAGCATAATTGCCTTGGTATTTTGTTGTGCAGAAATAAAAGTTCTCGGATTGGCCTGAAAATTTACGGAGAATATTTTTGGAATATATAAAAAATATTGGCGAAAGAATCAACCAGAGGGGACCCACCACGTGACAAGAAGGGTGGAGGGCGCCCCCCCCCCCCCCCGGGGCGTGCCCCCTGGCTTGTGGGTTCCCTGGAGACCTCCCGACCTCAACTCCAACTCCATATAACCCTATTCGGGGAGAAAAAAAATCAAGAAGAAGAGTTCATCGAATTCACGATATGGAGCCGCCGCCTCCTGTTCTTCCTCGGGAGGGCGGATCTGGAGTCTGTTTTGGGCTCCGGAGAGGGGAAATCGAAAATTGTCGTCATCATCAACAATGCTCCATCACCAATTTCATGATGCTCACCGCCGTGCGTGAGTAATTCCATCGTAGGCTTGCTGGAGGGTGATGGGTGTGATGAGATTTATCATGTAATCGAGTTAGTGTTGTTAGGGTTTGATCCCTAGTATCTACTATGTTGTGAGATTGATGTTGCTATGACTTTGCTATGCTTAATGCTTGTCACTAGGGCCCGAGTGCCATGATTTTAGATCTGAACCTATTATGTTTTCAAGAATATATTTGTGTTATTGATCCGATCTTGCAAGTTGTAGACTGTAACATCCCAAAATTCCAAATTTTGGAATGTTATATTAAATAGATAGTTATGATTGATTGTTTGATTGATTGTGTGAAATTTGAAACTTTTTGACAGTTAAATGAGAGGGAATAAAAGGACTTTCCCAAACTTTTGCCTTTGCTTTCTGATCTCCATGAATTCATATTCTTTTCAGATACAAAACCCTAGAGAGAAGATGACATGACTTCTTCCATTTAATTAAATGAAAAGGGTATTTGAAAATATTTGAATTTCGTTTGGAACTATTTCAAATTTAGAAACTTTAAGCAACGCAAAGAATTAAATTCAAAGTCCCTTTGCAAATTATTTGCAATTTGGAGTTACATGGATTTTTTTATTCAAATTATTTTTCCCCATAAATAAAATATATGGAAATTAGGGTAAAATGATTCCCTATAGTAGAAAATTGGAGAGAAATAAATTTGAAATCATTTTGGTATTTTTACAATGTTTTCTTATGAGGTTTTATTGTAGCAGTAGCACTGTTCGATTTATTCGAATTTTTGTAGATTTTATTTGATACCAGAAAATTTTTCATGTGATAGAAAATCTTTTTTTGAAAATTTTGATATATTATATGCCTATATAATACTTTTGTTTCTTTTGTTTTTCTATTATCGTTCGTCTCTGTTTAGAAAAAATACTTCTATGACGACCTGGGCCGGCCCAGCCAACCGTGCCAGGCCACGGCCCAGTCCCGCGCGCCGTCTCCCTCCCTGACCAGGAGACCTGCCGCCGCACGCCGTCGTCGCCTCGGCGTCCGTGCCGTCCCCGGACTCCCCGCGCCACCTCCTCCCTTGCCCCCTTCTCCACGCACCCGAGGCCGCCCCCTCCTTTATAAGGCCGGCCCCAGTCCCCTCTTCTCTCTTCTCGACTAGCCGCGCTCGCCGGAAGCCGCCGCTCCGACTAGATCCACCACCGCCGCCCGCTCCACTCCGTCGCCCTCGACCGCTGCCGCCACCACCGCCGTCACCGCCGCATCGCGCCGCGCCTCACCGCGCCTCCGCCTGACGTAGCCGACCACCGGGGCAGCCGCCCCGCTCGTACCCGAGCCGCCCGCCGCCGTCTTCTCTGACGCCGACGATCGCGCTACCGCAGTAAGCCCCGGGCTCCCTTTGTTCGTTTGATCGAAAACCAACGGCTTAAATTAGATCTAGGTTTTTTTGTTTCTTTTCAAAACGTTTTTAGTTAGTGAACGTTCGCTGGTTTGGTCATTGCAGCGAACACTTTCATCGCTTAGGTCTCTGTAGCGAATGTTCGTTTGGTCGAATTTTTCGTTTTCTTTTTATTTTCATCAGGGACCTATCCATGAATATTTATTTACAGATTGGCCCCTGGTTTTCAAACCCTCGCAACTTTTCACTCGCTTGTCCAAATCCAACGAAACGAACGCCCACTTCTTCGTTATGATGCCTTCTATCCAGTAAAACAACTTAAACATATTTTTGAAAGTTTTAAAATTTGTTTTCAAACAGATTTGTATTTGAACTTCGTTTGATCGTAACTCGAGTTTTATACCTCCGTTTGAGTTGATTCTTTTTGCAAATCGAAGCACTTGACCTAAACTTTCTAATAAGGCCAAATTCACTTAATTTTGGTACTGTTAGAAATTGTTTTCTGTTGCAAGAGTTAGTTGCCGGTTTTCGAAGTTCTCCGAGATCTTTTCTTCGATTCTTTGCATGATTGCTTATGTGTGGTTACTATTGCTTGCTTGCGATAGATTGACCGGAGTGTGGCGAGTAGAACTATCAGGAGTTGTGAGTGCGAATCATCTACATCAACAGCACGAGGCAAGTTCACACTTTGATCATATCCCTTTACTACCCAGTTTTTATGCATTAGTTTCAAACCTTCAAACACTGCATGGTTAGGATTTTGATAACATGTGGGTATTGGGAAGTAGTTGATGAGGTAGAAACCTATTGTCCTGCATTCAAACCTTCAGAGTTACTTCAACATTATGCTCATACTGCTCTGCTATGCTCGTAGACGTGGATTGGTTGAGTGTGTTCATGACAGATGTGAGAGTTATCACTAATGGTTAACTTAAGGTGGCTACTTTAATACACATCTGGGTGGATTGGTTAAGGCACCCTGGGGATATACCAGTGGCTTGCCCGGACACCTGGGGATATACCAGTGTTGTCCTAGGAGATCCCGGGGTACCCGTGTGATCATCCTATGGTTCTCCACCCAGGCTCAAAGGGATCATAAGATTATTCATGCTAGAAACTTCCGTGTGTAGCCACAAGCTATTATGGGATCTAGCATAGTTGAGTAGGTTGCATGACCTCTTCCAGTGGTAGGCTAGCAGATGAAGGGGATGTAGGTTGGTACTGTCTACCCAGGGTTAGAGTTATTGCTTCTGAAAGACTGTGTCTCGGTCATCCGTTTCCCAAACATCCTGTAGTGCGAGAAATCTAACGGAGGAGATCGAGTCATGTGGGGAAAAGTGCGCAAACCTCTGCAGAGTGTACAAACTAATCATGGTTAGCCATGTCCCCGGTTATGGACATCTTGAGTATCTGGTTCTTGGATTATCATGTTGATCTCATCACTTTACTTAATTAATTTGTTGGGATGTTAAGTTTTAATTGGGATTGAGTTGGGGATATACCTTCTCAATATTTTCAAATAACTTTGTAGCTAAATAAAATATATTCCTTTGTTGTAGGAAAAAATTGGCTTTATGCAAAAATAAACTTAGAGCATTCCACCAGCCATATTTGCATGTAGTGATAGCTATTATTCATCATTATCCTATGGTATGAATTTGCCAGTACATTCAATGTACTGACCCTTTGTGGCTGCAACGTCTCATGTTGCAGGAATCTTACGACGAGTACGTGATATGTTAGGGTTACGATTTCTACACTCAACTTTGCCGTTGGTGTTGATGGGAATCCACAACCTTGTTGTTACTTCCGCTATTTGGATCGAGGTAATAGTATTTACGTTACTTTATACATGTGATTTACCTCTGTTATAAATCCTCGAATACTGTGTGTGTCAGCATACCGATCCAGGGATGACACTTAAGCACAGAGACTTAACCCTCTGAGGCCGGGTCGCTACAAGATGGTATCAGAGCACATGTTATCTGTAGGACGTGACCCATAGAAACTGGCAAGCCCATAGGAAAGATTTTCTCTACAAACTTCATTTTCAAAAGATCCTTTACCTCTCTTCTCTGAGGTCGGGTCGCTACATAGACACCTATTACAAGATATGATCCGCATACCCCAAGGTGACAATAATTGGGATTCTTTCTGGTGATTACCGTAGTTTAAGGAGTTCATGTATTCATTGAGTGCTAATGCTTAGGTTTGGTTCTCTATTAAAAGGAGGCCTTTGTCGGTGTACAAAAGTAGGGGATCTCCTTTTGACCCCTTTACTTGTGCACAGGCAGTCAGAGCCGCGCGCCGCGGTCGCACATAGCAGGGCAGAGGAGGGAAGCCGGAGGGAAACTGAAGCACAAGACAAACAAGGCGACGCCAAGACCAGAAGCATAAAAGAGCAAAGGGGCGAGGTGGACTCCCCCGGCAAGACCCTTGCCGGGGCGGCCTCCGCGGCCCCGGCAAAAGCCTTGCCTGGGCAACTTGCCCAACGCCAGCAGAGCGAGCCACCTTTGAGCCCAAGGGTTCCAAATGCCGCCAACAACTACATTGGACCCAGGGCTCTGGAGGCACCTCTGTGGTGGCATGCAGATCTTTGTCAAGATCATGAATACATCAGATCAGATGAGAACCAGAAGACGACGACCCTTGGCGGGATTCTAGCCGAGGAAATCCACAAGACCCCCGGCAAGCGCCTTGCCGAGGACGATCGCAGTGCCACGGCAAGACCCTTGTCGGGCCCCCCGGCAAGACCCTTGCCGAGGGCATCAGCAGGGCCACAGCCAGGCCCGTGCCTGCCAAGACTCCACCGCCGTCCCCAAGCAGCTGTTAGCTCAACCAGCTGGGCAGGCACCTGCGTGGCGACGGGCGGCCTCTACACGGACTCATCAAGCACCTGCGTGGTGGCATGCGACCCTTCGTGAAGGCTCCACCACCGCGCCAGCCCAGCAGCCAGCCAACGTGGCGCAGTAATGCCTCGTCAGCTCGGACGCGCGTCGAAACCGGCGAGGCGGCGACAGCTGGGACGTGCTTCCTTGATGTCCCTGATAAAGTGAGAGGGGCACGTCGACATCGCATTAAATGCGTTTGTCCGACGGTACCAGAGGATAGGCTTATCAACTATAGACCTTTCCACCTCCTGTGTGCCACTGTGGCGACCCCTTTTGCATATAAAAGGACGCCCGAGGCGACCAGGAGAAGGATTCGGCTTTTTGGAACTACGCAGCTACCGTAGCTAGTTCAAGAGCTCAAGAACACTCTGAAATACACACGAAAGCAGGACTAGGGTATTACGCATCCTCGCGGCCTGAACCTGGGTAAACGATCTTTGTGCCAGCTCCTAAACATGCTCTTCTCACAACCCCGCGCCCGCCAACCGTAGAAGGGATTCCAGTGATCCCATAGGTGTCGTTTCCCCGACATCTTTGGCGCGCCAGGTAGGGGGTGCAGTTGTGACAATCTGGTTTAGCAGCCAGCTTAGCAGTTCCTCATGGCCATGGCTTCTAAGGAAGAAGACGGCCAAGAGAACGGCGCCGCCTGCAAGTGCGAAGGGCGCCAGTGCAGTGACATGAAAGCTAACTCATGCCGAACTTCAAATATTTCCTTTTTATATAAGGTTATTCCCCTCGGAGATCTCATTCTTTGTATGGAAAACCTGCATGCAATGGGGCCATTCCGCTATTGGCAATGCCCTTACTCTGTTTCGAGTCCACTCAATAGCTTAAGCGGCCGCGTCGAGAACAGCACGGTAGCCTTCCGCAATTGGCAACGCTCTCGATTCTGACTCGAGTCAAGCTCGACAGTTCGAGCGGCCGCGTTGAGGGCGGTAAGGTGGTTCGCCTGGCAGCAAGCATACCCGGCAGGCTATTGGGGATCCGTCCTCAAGGCGCCGTGGCCTGGGTTACGTGCTGGCAAGCCTACCTGATCCACGTAGGGTGGACATACAAAGGGGGATCAAACAGGGAAATAACATGCATCGTTTCCAAAAGTACTGCAGAGTTATATTACATCAATTGTTGCTGCGGTTCTAACTAAAGTAAAAATTGTCTTGGTCATTAACCTGCAGTAGCGGTGAGAAATGGGGTGCCTAGTCCCTGCGCTGGCCCTCTATCCTCTGGATTCCGTCGATACGGCTGATGATGGGCTCGATACGCTCCTTGAGCACTACGAGGTCCGCATCCTCCGGCAAGCTCTCCAGCGTGGCGTCGAAGTCGAGGTTGGGATTCCAGTGCGCCACCTTGGTGAGGACCTTGGTCATGGCACCCCGGAAAGTCTACGGGCCTCGTCGGCCAGAGAGGCCGCCCGATTGGAGTGAGATGCTCCAGGGCTCCGAGAACACCCTCAAAGAATAGGGTCAGCTTGGCGTTGGAGCTCACATTGCGCTCCGGGGTGTACCTCACATTTGGCATCCCCATGGTAGCCAGCTGCGTGGTGATCCTGCCGGCGACGTCTTTGAGGCGGCCGATCCAGCGGGTCTCGCCCTCCACAAAATCCTTGTAGTTGGCGGCTTCGTTCTTCCGCTGCTGCTTTTTGGCCTCCAGATCCTTGGCTAGGGTCTCCTCCTGGGCCTTGGCCTCCGAGAGCGTCTCCTCAAGACCCTCCAGCTTCCGCTTTAGGTCTTTGATGGAGTCGTTGGCCTTGGAGAGCTGCTCGGCCTTGCCGAGGCCTGTGCCCTGCGCCTCCACCAAGGCACCGTTGAGCGTGTCCTTTTCCTTGGACAGCTTCAGGACCTGGTCCTTCAGCTCGTCCCGCTCCATCTCCAGCTCCTTCATCTTGCCGGCGTGAACCAGAGTCTGGGCATTGAGTGCCTCCTTGTGCCTCTGCTCCAGCTCCCGGGTCCGCTGCACGGCGAGTTTCTCCACCTCCGCGCCCTTGCCGTGGAGCGTTGCGGCGAGCCTCTCCTCGCGCGCGGCAAGTTCCTCCTCCTAGGAGTTTAGCGCAACCTGCTGCTGGTGCCGAGCGGCCTCGGCCTGAGCGGCCTCCTGTTTCGCCAGTTCCTGGGCCTTCTCGATGTCGGCCTGCTTCATGACGAGCGCCAGGTCGCGCTCAGCCAGTGCGTCCTGGGCGGCCTTCAGGTCCTTGTGGGCCTGGCGGAACCAAGCCTGCGCCTCGGCGACGCGCCCCTCGAGGTCCGCCTCCTCCTTGTCCAGCACCGCCATCCTGGGCTTGGCCTTGTCCAGGCGAGCGCGGTGAAGCGCCCGGAGCTTCCGGAAGTTGGCGCCCATGGCCTGGAGGAGCCACTCTTCCTGGGAACCACCGTCACCGGCGCTCGACTCGTCAACGACCTCAAGCCCGGCGACGGCGAGCACCTCGTCATCGAACACCTCCCCCTCGACGGGCGCCCCGATGCTCGCCGTCCCTGGGAGGTGGATGAACAGGTCCTCGCCCACCCTCAGGTACCTGCCTGAGCCAGAGGCAGCAGAGAAGGAAGGTTGGTCGTCCGCCACCTCCACCTCGACAGCGGCCTTGCCGGCCTCCTCAGCATGCCCCTTGCTGGCCTCCTCGGCAGCGGCCTTGCCGGGCTCCCCGGCAGGCCCCTTGGCGGCGTCCTCAGCGTACCCTTGGCGGCCTCCTCGGTGGCGATCTTTGATACGTCCATTTTGCATCATGCTTTTATATCGATATTTATTGCATTATGGGCTGTTATTACACATTATATCACAATACTTATGCCTATTCTCTCTTATTTTGCAAGGTTTACATGAAGAGGGAGAATGCCGGCAGCTGGAATTCTGGGCTGGAAAAGGAGCAAATATTAGAGACCTATTCTGCACAACTCCAAAAGTCCTGAAACTCCACGAAAGTTATTTTTGGAAATAATAAAAAATACTGAGCGAAGAAAATACCAGAGGGGGCAGGCCACGAGGGTGGGGCGCGCCCCCCTGCCTCGTGTGCCCCCTGTGGCCCTCCGGTGCCCATCTTCTGCTATATGAAGTCTTTCGTCCGAGAAAAAATCATAAGCAAGCTTTCGGGATGAGACTCCGCCGCCACGAGGCGGAACCTTGCCGGAACCAATCTAGGGCTCCGGCAGAGCTGTTCTGCCGGGGACACTTCCCTCCGGGAGGGGGAAATCATCGCCATCGTCATCACCACTGATCCTCTCATCGGGAGGGGGCCAATCTCCATCAACATCTTCACCAGCACCATCTCCTCTCAAACCCTAGTTCATCTCTTGTATCCAATTCTTGTCTCTAAGTCTGGGATTGGTACATGTAGGTTGCTAGTAGTGTTGATTACTCCTTGTAGTTGATGCTAGTTGGTTTATTTGGTGGAAGATCATATGTTCAGATCCTTTATGCATATTAATACTCCGCTGGTTATGAACATGAATATGCTTTGTGAGTAGTTACGTTTGTTCCTGAGGACATGGGAGAAGTCTTGCTATTAGTAGTCATGTGAATTTGGTATTTGTTCGATATTTTGATGAGATGTATGTTGTCTCTCCTCTAGTGGTGTTATGTGAACGTTGACTACATGACACTTCACCATTATTTGGGCCTAGAGGAAGGCATTGGGAAGTAATAAGTAGATGATGGGTTGCTAGAGTGACAGAAGCTTAAACCCTAGTTTATGCGTTGATTCGTAAGGGGCTGATTTGGATCCATATGTTGCATGCTATGGTTAGGTTTACCTTAATACTTCTTTTGTAGTTACGGATGCTTGCAATAGGAGTTAATCATAAGTGGGATGCGTGTCCAAGTAAGGACAGCACCCAAGCACCGGTCCACCCACATATCAAATTATCAAAGTACCGAACGCGAATCATATGAACGTGATGAAAACTAGCTTGACGATAATTCCCATGTGTCCTCCGGAGCGTTTTCCTTCATATAAGTAATTGTCCAGGCTTGTCCTTTGCTACAAAAAGGATTGGGCCATCTTGCTGCACTTTATTTACTTTTGTTACTTGTTGCTCGTTACAAATTATCCTATCACAAAACTATCTGTTACCTATAATTTCAGTGCTTGCAGAGAATACCTTGCTGAAAACCGCTTATCATTTCCTTCTGCTCCTCGTTGGGTTCGACAGTCTTACTTATCGAAAGGACTATGATAGATCCCCTATACTTGTGGGTCATCAAGACTATTTTCTGGCGCCGTTGCCGGGGAGTGAAGCGCCTTTGGTATGTGGAATTTGGTAAGGAAAAATTTATATAGTGTGCTGAAATTTACTGTCACTTGTTACTATGGAAAGTAATCCTCTGAGGGGCTTGTTCGGGGTATCTTCACCCCGACCAGTAGAGCAAAGAGTTGCTCCTCAACCTACTGAACCTACTGAAAATTAAAATTTCTACTTTGAAATTCCTTCGGGTATGATAGAATAACTGCTAGCTAATCCTTTTGCAGGAGATGGAACATTACATCCTGATGAGCACCTAATATATGTGGATGAAGTTCGTGGATTATTTAAGCTTGCAGGTATGCCCGATGATGTTATCAAGAAGAAGGTCTTCCCTTTATCTTTGAAGGGAGATGCATTGACATGGTATAGGCTATGTGATGATATGGGATCATGGAACTACAAAGGATTGAATTTGGAATTTCATCACAAGTTTTATCCTATGCATCTTGTTCATTGTGATCGTAATTATATATATAATTTTTGGCCTCGCAAAGAAGAAAGCATCGCTCAAGCTTGGGGGAGGCTTAAGTCAATGTTATATTCATGCCCCAATCATGAGCTCTCAAGAGAAATGATTATTCAAAAAATTTATGCTCTGCTTTCTGACAACAATCGCACCATGCTCGATACTTCTTGTGTTGGCTCTTTTATGATGAAGACTATTGAATTCAGATTTATTGGAAAGAATTAAACGCAACTCTGAAGATTGGGACCTCGACGAAGGTAAGGAGTCAGGTATAACACCTAAGTTCGATTGTGTTAAATCTTTTATGGAGACCGATGTTTTCCGTAAATTCAGCACTAAATATGGACTTGACTCTGAGATAGTAGCTTCGTTTTGTGAATCTTTTGCTACTCATGTTGATCTCCCTAAGGAGAAGTGGTTTAAATATCATCCTCCCATAGAAGTAAAAGTAGTTGCACCTATTAAAGTTGAAGAAAAGACTATCACTTATAATGATCCTATTGTTCCTACTGCTTATGTTGAGAAACCACCTTTCCCTGTTAGGATAAAGGATCATGCTAAAGCTTCAACTGTGGTTCATAAAAGCAATATTAGAACTTATACACCTCCTGAGCAAGTTAAAGTTGAACCTAATATTGCTATTGTTAAACATCTCTTGGCTGACAATATTGATGAGCATATTATTTATTTCTGTGATGAAACTGCTAGAATTGCTAAACCTTGTGCTAAAGATAAACATAGACCTGTGGTAGGCATGCATGTTATTTCTGTTAAAATAGGAGATCATTGTTATCATGGCTTGTGTGATATGGGTGCTAGTGCTAGTGCAATACCTATTGACTTATACAAAGAAATTATGCATGATATTGCACCCACTGAGATAGAAGAAATTGATGTTACCATTAAGCTTGCCAATAGAATACTATATCACCAATTGGGATTGTTAGAGATGTTGATGTCTTGTGTGGGAAAACCAAATATCCTGCTGATTTTCTTGTTCTTGGTTCCCCACAAGATAGCTTTTGTCCCATTAGATTTGGTAGACCCTTCTTAAACACTGTTAATGCTAAGATAGACTGCGAAAAGGATGTTGTTACTATTGGTCTAGGTGATATGTCTCATGAGTTTAATTTCTCTAAATTTTGTAGACAACACCGTGAAGAGGAATTGCCTAGTAAAGATGAAATTATTGGTCTTGCTTCTATTGCCGTACCTCCTAGTGATCCTTTAGAACAATATTTGCTAGACCATGAAAATGATATGTTTATTAATGAAAGAAGGGAAATAGATGAAGTATTCATTAAACAGGGACCTATTCTGAAACACAATTTGCCTGTCGAAATCCTAGGGGATCCTCCTCCACCCAAGGGTGATCCTGTGTTTGAGCTTAAACCATTGCCTGATACTCTTAAATATGCTTATCTTGATGAAAAGAAGATATATCCTGTTATTATTAGTGCTAACCTTTCAGAGAAGGAGGAAGAAAAATTATTGAAAACTCTGAAGAAGCACCGTGCTGCTATTGGATATACTCTTGATGATCTTAAGGGCATTAGTCCCACTCTATGTCAACACAAAATAAATTTGGGGAAAGATGCCAAACCAGTTATTGATCACCAACGACGCCTGAATCCTAAGATGAAAGAAGTGGTAAGAAAGGAAATACTAAAGCTCCTTGAGGCAGGTATAATTTATCCCGTTGCTGATAGTCAGTGGGTAAGTCCTGTCCATTGTGTCCCTAAGAAGGGAGGTATTACTGTCGTTCCTAATGATAAAGATGAATTGATTCCGCAAAGAATTATTACAGGTTATAGGATGGTAATTGATTTCCGCAAATTAAATAAAGCTACTAAAAAGATCATTATCCCTTACCTTTTATTGATCAAATGCTAGAAAGATTATCCAAACATACACATTTTTGCTTTCTAGATGGTTATTCTGGTTTCTCTCAAATACCTGTGTCAGCTGATGATCAAGCTAAGACCACTTTACTTGCCCTTTCGGTACTTTTGCTTATAGACGTATGCCTTTTGGTTTATGTAATGCACCTGCTACCTTTCAAAGATGCATGATGGCTATATTCTCTGATTTTTGTGAAAAGATTTGTGAGGTTTTCATGGATGATTTATCCTCTATGGGTCCTCTTTTGATGATTGCTTGAGCAACCTTGATCGAGTTTTGCAGAGATGTGAAGAAACTAATCTTGTCTTGAATTGGGAGAAGTGCCACTTTATGGTTAATGAAGGCATTGTCTTGGGGCATAAAATTTCTAAAAGAGGTATTGAAGTTGATAAAGCTAAAGTTGATGCAATTGAAAAGATGCCATGTCCCAAGGACATCAAAGGTATAAGAAGTTTCCTTGGTCATGCCGGCTTTTATAGGAGGTTCATTAAGGACTTCTCAAAAATTTCTCGGCCTTTGACTAATCTATTACAAAAGGATATACCTTTCGTTTTTGATGATGATTGTGTAGAAGCATTTGAAATACTTAAGAAATCATTGATTTCTGCACCTATTGTTCAGCCACCTGATTGGAATTTACCCTTTGAAATTATGTGTGATGCTAGTGATTATGCTGTAGGTGCTGTTCTAGGACAAAGAGTTGATAAGAAATTAAATGTTATTCAATATGCTAGTAAAACTCTGGACAATGCCCAGAGAAATTATGCCACTACTGAAAAAGAATTCTTAGCAGTTGTATTTGCTTGTGATAAGTTCAGACCTTATATTGTTCATTCTAAAGTAACTAGTCACACTGATCATGCTGCTATTAAATATCTTATGGAAAAGAAAGATGCTAAACCTAGACTTATTAGATGGGTTCTCTTGCTACAAGAATTTGATTTGCATATTATTGATAGAAAGGGAGCTGAGAACCCCGTTGCAGACAACTTGTCTAGGTTAGAAAATGTTCTTGATGACCCACTACCTATTGATGATAGCTTTCCTGATGAACAACTAAATGTCATAAATGCTTCTCGTACTACTCCATGGTATGCTGATTATGCTAATTACATTGTTGCTAAATTTATACCACCTAGTTTCACATACCAGCAAAAGAAAAGTTTTTCTATGATTTAAGACATTACTTCTGGGATGACCCACATCTTTATAAAGAAGGAGTAGATGGTGTTATTAGACGTTGTGTACCTGAGCATGAACAGGAACAGATCCTACGCAAGTGTCACTCCGAGGCTTATGGAGGACACCACGCTGGAGATAGAACTGCACATAAGGTATTGCAATCCGGTTTTTATTGGCCTACTCTCTTCAAGGATGCTCGTAAGTTTGTCTTATCTTGTGATGAATGTCAAAGAATTGGTAATATTAGTAGACGTCAAGAAATGCCTATGAATTATTCACTTGTTATTGAACCATTTGATGTTTGGGGCTTTGATTATATGGGACCGTTTCCTGCCTCTAATGGATATACACATATTTTAGTTGCTGTTGATTACGTTACTAAGTGGGTAGAAGCTATTCCAACTAGTAGTGCTGATCATAACACCTCTATTAAGATGCTTAAAGAAGTTATTTTTCCGAGGTTTGGAGTCCCTAGATATTTAATGACTGATGGTGGTTCATATTTTATTCATGGTGCTTTCCGTAAAATGCCTGCTAAGTATGATGTTAATCATAGAATTGCATCTCCATATCACCCACAGTCTAGTGGTCAAGTAGAATTGAGTAATAGAGAGCTCAAATTAATTTTGCAAAAGACTGTTAATAGGTCTAGAAAGAATTGGTCCAAGAAACTTGATGATGCATTATGGGCCTATAGAACTGCATATAAAAATCCTATGGGTATGTCTCCGTATAAAATGGTTTATGGAAAAGCATGTCACTTACCTCTCGAACTAGAACATAAGGCATATTGGGCAATTAAAGAACTCAATTATGATTTCAAACTTGCCGGTGAGAAGAGGTTATTTGACATTAGCTCACTTGATGAATGGAGAACCCAAGCCTATGAGAATGCCAAGTTGTTTAAAGAAAAAGTTAAAAGACGGCATGACAAAAGAATACAAAAGCGTGAGTTTAATGTAGGTGATTATGTATTGCTCTACAACTCTCGTTTAAGATTTTTTGCAGGAAAACTTCTCTCTAAATGGGAAGGTCCTTACGTTATCGAGGAGGTCTATCGTTCCAGTGCCATAAAAATCAACAACTTCGAAGGCACAAATCCGAAGGTGGTGAACGGTCAGAGAATCAAACATTACATCTCAGGTAATCCCATAAATGTTGAAACCAATATTATTGAAATCGTAACCCCGAAGGAATACATAAGGGACACTTTCCAGAATGTTTCAGACTCCGAAAAGGAATAGGTATGTGGTACGGTAAGTAAACCGACTCCAAAACAGTTCTAATGGCAATTTTTCTCCTTTTGGAATATTTAGAAAAATAGAAAAATAAGTAGTCTCGGAAGGACACGAGGGCTCCACGAGGGTGGAGGGCGCGCCCCCTGCCTCGTGGGCACCTCGTGCGCTCTCCGGACTCCGTTTTCTTGCACGTTACGTATTTTGGTTGGTAAAAATTCATTATATATTCTCCCGAAGGTTTTGACCACCGTATCACGCAATTATCCTCTGTTTGTGTTTCGAGCTGTTGCTGCTGCAGATTTGAGCAAGATATCGTCTCAAGAGTCAGTCGGGGAGAGCCGGGTGTCTCATCTGGCATCGAGATCAAGGACAAACAGCGATGCTGACCACTTTGGGCCAGCAACGGAGGAAGAGATGGAGGCTGATTTGAAGTGGATAGATGCCATGGAGGAGGATCAAGAAGTCACTTTTCGCTTCCGAGCTGGATTCACGATGGGGGAACTACAGAGCTCGACTATTCCAAACTCGGTTATCCCTTCAATGTTAGATTTCTTTCTTACGAGAATATGAAAAAGAGTGTTACTTGTTCCCCCGCAGCTATGCAACATCCATGGGTACAAGGAGCTTTAACCGTCACGGGTAAGCTCCGTAAGGAGATAATGGATCTCAAGGAGCAACTCAATAAGCTCGAGGAGGAGAATCGTATCCTGAGGAGTATCATCGCCAAGAATATCACACCATCACCTCCAAAGAAGGAGACATAATCACATGGGTATGGGCACTCCCCTTGGCAACTGCCAAGCTTGGGGGAGGTGCCCCGGTATCGTATCACCATCACATCTCTATCTTTACCGTTTTTCTTAGTTCGATCCTTTTAGTAATATCTTGATCTAGTAGAATAAAGTTTTGGTATGATTTAGTTTTGAGTTTTGCTTTATGATCCCTTTATGTAATCGAGTCCGTGAGCTATATATAATAAAGATTAGTGTTGAGTCAAGGGCTTGATTATCTTGCTATGATCTTGAGTGAATAAAAGAAAAGAAAACGAATAAAAAGAAATAAAGAGATCATATTGATCTTATGGAGAGTAATGACTTCACATAGAAAGAGTATGATGATTAAAAGTTGTTGAGAGTTGACAAACATAGCTTTGGTCATCGTTGCAATTAATAGGAGGTAATAAAGAAAGAGAGGTTTCACATATAAATATACTATCTTGGACATCTTTTATGATTGTGAGCACTCATTAAAATATGACATGCTAAAGAGTTGATGTTGGACAAGGAAGACTATGTAATGGGTTATGTTTTCTTATATCTAAAATAAAGTATATTGTCGTGGATCATCCAACATGTTGAGCTTGCCTTTCCCCCTCATGCTAGCCAAATTCTTTGCACCAACTAGAGATACTACTTGTGCTTCCAAATACCCTTAAACCTAGTGTTGCCATGAGAGTCCACCATATCTACCTATGGATTGAGTAAGATCCTTCAAGTAAGTTGTCATCGGTGCAAGCAATAAAAATTGCTCTCTAAATATGTATGATTGATTAGTGTGGAGGAAATAAGCTTTATACGATCTTGTGATGTGGAAGAAATAAAAGCGACAGACTGCATAATAAAGGTCCATATCACAAGTGGCAATACAAAGTGATGTTCTTTCGCATTAAGATTTTGTGCATCCAACCCTGAAAGCGCATGACAACCTCTGCTTCC
Organism: Triticum aestivum; assembly: GCF_018294505.1. Classification (NCBI taxonomy): domain Eukaryota; kingdom Viridiplantae; phylum Streptophyta; class Magnoliopsida; order Poales; family Poaceae; genus Triticum; species Triticum aestivum. Next base: position 375,272,123 of record NC_057811.1, read on the forward strand.
CTCTGCGAAGGGCCTATCTTTTACTCTTATCTCTTACCCTTATGCAAGAGTCATGGTGATCTTCACCTTTCCTTTTTACATTTTATCCTTTGGCAAGCACAGTGTGTTGGAAAGTTCCTGATATATATATCTAATTGGATGTAAGTTAGCATGAACTATTATTGTTGACATTACCCATGAGGTAAAAGGTTGGGAGGCGAAACTATAAGCCCCTATCTTTCTCTATGTCCGATTAAAACTCCATAACCATAAGTATCGCGTGAGTGTTAGCAATTGTGAAAGACTAAATGATAATTGAGTATGTGGACTTGCTGAAAAGCTCTGCCATAGACTCTTTCTGATGTTATGATAAATTGCAATTGCTTCAATGACTGAGATTATAGTTTGTTGGTTCTCAATGAAGTTTCTGATTCATACTTGACATTGTGAATAGATTATTACTTGAGCATAAGAAATCATATGACAATATCCATATATGTTGCTGTTATAAGAATGATCATGATGCCCTCATGTCCGTATTTTATTTTATCGACACCTCTACCTCTAAACATGTGGACATATTTATCGTTATCGGCTTCCTCTTGAGGACAAGCGAGGTCTAAGCTTGGGGGAGTTGATACGTCCATTTTGCATCATGCTTTTATATCGATATTTATTGCATTATGGGCTGTTATTACACACTATGTCACAATACTTATGCCTATTCTCTCTTATTTTGCAAGGTTTACATGAAGAGGGAGAATGCCGGCAGCTGGAATTCTGGGCTGGAAAAGGAGCAAATATTAGAGACCCATTCCGCACAACTCCAAAAGTCCTGAAACTCCACGAAAGTTATTTTTGGAAATAATAAAAAATACTGAGCGAAGAAAATACCAGAGGGGGCCCACACCCTGGCCACGATGGTGGGGGCGCGCCCTACCCCCCGGGCGCGCCCCCATGCCTCGTGGCCCCCATGGTGGCCCTCCGGTGCCCATCTTCTGCTATATGAAGTCTTTCGTCCGAGAAAAAAATCATAAGCAAGCTTTCGGGACGAGACTCCGCCGCCACGAGGCGGAATCTTGGTGGAACCAATCTAGGGCTCCGGCAGAGCTGTTCTGCCGGGGACACTTCCCTCCGGGAGGGGGAAATCATCGCCATCGTCATCACCAATGATCCTCTCATCGGGAGGGGGCCAATCTCCATCAACATCTTCACCAGCACCATCTCCTCTCAAACCCTAGTTCATCTCTTGTCCAATTCTTGTCTCTAAGTCTGGGATTGGTACTTGTAGGTTGCTAGTAGTGTTGATTACTCCTTGTAGTTGATGCTAGTTGGTTTATTTTGTGGAAGATCATATGTTCAGATCCTTTATGCATATTAATACTCCTATGATTATGAACATGAATATGCTTTGTGAGTAGTTAAGTTTGTTCCTGAGGACATGGGAGAAGTCTTGCTATTAGTAGTCATGTGAATTTGGTATTCGTTCAATATTTTGATGAGATGTATGTTGTCTCTCCTCTAGTGGTGTTATGTGAACGTCGACTACATGACACTTCACCATTATTTGGGCCTAGAGGAAGGCATTGGGAAGTAATAAGTAGATGATGGGTTGCTAGAGTGACAGAAGCTTAAACCCTAGTTTATGCGTTGCTTCGTAAGGGGCTGATTTGGATCCATATGTTTCATGTTATGGTTATGTTTACCTTAATACTTCTTTTGTAGTTGCGGATGCTTGCAATTGGAGTTAATCATAAGTGGGATGCGTGTCCAAGTAAGGACAGCACCCAAGCACCGGTCCACCCACATATCAAATTATCAAAGTACCGAACGCGAATCATATGAACGTGATGAAAACTAGCCTGACGATAATTCCCATGTGTCCTCGGGAGCGTTTTCCTTCATATAAGAAATTGTCCAGGCTTGTCCTTTGCTACAAAAAGGGTTGGGCCATCTTGCTGCACTTTATTTACTTTTGTTACTTGTTGCTCGTTACAAATTATCCTATCACAAAACTATGTGTTACCTATAATTTCAGTGTTTGCAGAGAATACCTTGCTCAAAACCGCTTATCATTTCCTTCTGCTCCTCGTTGGGTTCGACACTCTTACTTATCAAAAGGACTACGATACATCCCCTATACTTGTGGGTCATCAATCTTCTCGGCCTCCGCCGCGGCATCCTTGGCGACATCCTCGATGACGATGTCTATATCGTCCAGATCCGCCGAGGAAGGATCTGGATACCGAGAAGGGGATGAGGCGAAGCCAAGACCAAGATTCAGAAAGAAGAGAAAAAAGAATAGGGACAGAAGGCGAGTGACTTACCCGTGCCGGGCTGGGAAGCAGAGGTTCCCTCCCCGCCAACATTTGGCGCCGAGGCGAAGCCACCAGCGCCCGAGTTTGCCTCCTCCTCCTTCGTGTGCATGGGCTCGGTGCTTGGCGCCCTTGCCGGGAACGCCCCTCGGGGCGGCGTGGTCGATGGGGGCGGCGTGTTGGGGGTAGCCCTCGGCGGCTCCTCCTGCTGCCGTCCTCCTCCTACAACCACGGCAAGGTCAGCACCAAGAGATCGTTCCCCCAACACACGTTGACAAGGGGTGAGTGATGATCTTACGCTGAGGGCTGTGCCGGGGGCTGCTGTCCGGGCTGCTCAACACCACCAACGGTGTACCGGAAGCGCCCGCCGGGGGCTGGCCGCTCGCCGAAGCCCTGGCCCTCTTCACTCTCTGGGCCAGTGTCTCCGCATCCCTGCAAAGATGAAAAACAACTCAAGATAAGCGGCACAGTCCGAGGAGACGAAGATGACAAAAAAAAGAAAAGATAGCAAGATACTTACTCATCCTCCACCTCCTCTTTTGCTGCCTTCCTCTTCCTCCTTGGGCTGAGGGGCCCAAAATCGAAGACGACCTTTGCGTCGACATCTGCCGGAGGAGGGGAAGCTGATGGAGTCCGAGGGCGCTTGGACGAAGAAGAGGCAGTTGCTTTCTTCTTCGCCACCGCGGCCTTCACCAACTTCTTCGCCGTCGCGGCCCTTGTCTGGCGCACGGACCCCTCCTGGGCTTGGCGCTGTTGCATGGCCCTGCCAGGCCCGACTGGCTCGCCGGAGGTGGCCTGCCCTCTCCCCGGGGCTGGGGGGTCGATAGCCTCGGCCTCCTCCGACGACGACTCGTCGACCACATCCTCGATGAGAGGAGCCCCGGTGCCGGCACTTCTGGCCTCCCCAGCGGACTTCGCCCACTGGGAAAGCTCCATTTCCTCCGCAGCCGCCGCGGCCTTGTCCTCCACGCCGCCGGCACTGCCGGCCTCCTTGGTGAGCTCTGCCTCCGCCACCCTGGTGGTGATGTAGTCTAGCTCCGCATGGGTGGTGTCCTGGACGAGCCGCGGTTCAGCGGATGTACTTCTCCTCCAAGGTGTCAAAAAACTCCTGCACCTGATCCGCCGGCGCCTCGGCCCAACTTGGGACGAGGCCGTGCGCGTTGAACTCCGGCATCATGGCGATGATGTCGTTTCGGTGCGAGTTGTTGCTCAACGGGACCTCGCCCGCCGGCAACCCAAACAAGGGCCCCTTGGCGACCTTGCCGGCCTTCGTCGCGGCCTTCGCGGCCTTGCCGGACAGCTCGACCTTGCTATCGCGGTTCACGTCGAGCTGGAAGAGCCGCTGGCAGAAGTGGGCGCGCCCCATCACCGTGAGGTTGTGGTCCAAGCCGGGGTGGAGCCTCATGATGTCGGCGGCGTTCGTGAAGAGCCAGGCCGGCCTCCCCTTGTTGTGCAGCGGAGCGATTCGGCGGCGGATGAAATCCACCCCGATCATCTCAAGGGTGAGCCCGGCCTCGGTGAGACGAAGAATCCTGGTGGTGGCGACCGTGAGCTTCTTGTCGTTGACATCGACATCACTCCAGTCGTTTCTGCGGACCGGCGGTGCGTGGCGGACCCGGCAAAAGTCCTGCGGATCCTTCTCTTCAATCCAGCACCACCGGCCCAGCCACTCCTCCCACCTCTCCTTCTGGGCGCCGTCCGGGTAAGTCTTTTCTCCTGGGTCCTTGGGATCCAGGCGACACAACCAGAAATGGCGCCCCCCCTTTTGGATGCGAGGGAAGAACTAGTGGCGGAAGAGCGCCGTGTTGGGATGCACTCCGGCGAAGCCCTCACAGAGATGAGCGAAAAGGGACATGCACGCCACAGCATTCGGAGTAAAATCCAGAAGGCAGAAGCCATGGGTGTGCATGACATCATTGAAGAAATCGGAGAAAGGGGGACAGAGGCTGCAGGAGACGTAATCGACGAAGAATGGGTACCGATTCGGGCCGGCTTCGGCGAAGGCGGCGGGGATGACGCGAGTGGCCGGATGCCCCGTCGTCTCGCTTCCCGTCTTGCACCCCCACAGGTTCTTGAAGTAGTCCCAGAGTTCGACCGCGTCGACCGTCGACGGAAAGTAGGCGTGCTGCGTCCGCCGCACCGCCAACTCACGCTCCGGTGGCTCCTTCTCCCGGACGTCCTTGGCCACCCCCTTGCCTCTGCTGGTTTTAGGCGCCATGGCGGTCGGGGAAGACAAAGGCGCGGCGGCAGCAAGCGGGAGCAAGAGCTTGAGAGGGAGGAAGAAGGGGACGGCGGTTCCAAGATTGGAGAAAGCGCAGGGGGTAAATGAGCAGCGCGCCCGCGGTTATTTCTTTTTACGGGGAAGGCGCGGGCCGCCACTTTTCCCATTAACTGCGATGTGATGCATGCGTGCGGGAACTGCCCCACGCATGACCCCCACGTCACACACGACCCTCCATGTCGCGCGTTCAACGCGGGTCATGGGGAAACGCAGCGGACGAAAAGTTACTGCGGTAAAATCCACCCCACCTGCCCGCGCACCGTTCTGGGCCTGGCCCAACAACGCGTCACACTTATGTGTGGCCAGACCCGGGGGCTCCTATTGGTGTACAAAAGTAGGGGCTCTCCTTTTGACCCCTTTACTTGTGCACGGGCAGTCAGAGCCGCGCGCCGCGGTCACACATAGCAGGGCAGAGGAGGGAAGCCAGAGGGAAACCAAAGCACAAGACAAACAAGGCGACGCCAAGACCAGAAGCATAAAAGAGCAAAGGGGCGAGGTGGACTCCCCTGGCAAGACCCTTGCCGGGGCGGCCTCCGCGGCCCCGACAAGAGCCTTGCCGGGGCAACTTGCCCAACACCAGCAGAGCGAGCCACCCTTGAGCCCAAGGGTTCCAAACGCCGCCAACAACTACATTGGACCCAGGGCTCGGGAGGCACTTGTGTGGTGGCATGCAGATCTTTGTCAAGATCATGAATACATGAGATCAGATGAGAACCAGAAGACGACGGCCCTCAGCGGGATTCTAGCCGAGGGAATCCACAAGACCCACGGCAAGCGCCTTGCCGGGGACGACCGCAGCACTACGGCAAGACCCTTGCCGGGCCCCCTGGCAAGACCCTTGCCGAGGGCATCAGCAGGGCCATAGCCAGACCCGCGCCTGCCAAGACTCCACTGCCGTCCCCAAGCAGCTGTTAGCTCAACCAGCTGGGCAGGCACCTGTGTGGCGACGGGTGGCCTCTACACCGACTCAGCAAGCACCTGCGTGGTGGCATGTGACCCTTCGTGAAGGCTCTACCACCGCGCCAGCCCAGCAGCCAGCCAACGTGGCGCAGCAACGCCTCGTCAGCTCGGACGCGCGTCGGAACCGGGCGAGGCGGCGACAGCTGGGACGTGCTTCCTTGCCGTCCCCGATAAAGTGAGAGGGGCACGTCAGCAGCGCATTAAATGCGTTTGTCAGACGGTACTGGAGGATAGGCTTATTGATTGTAGACCTTTCCACCTCCTGTATGCCACTGTGGCGACCCCTTTTGCATATAAAAGGAGGCCCAAGGCGACCAGGAGAAGGATTCGGCTTTTTGGAACTACGCAGCCACCGTAGCTAGTTCGAGAGCTCAAGAACACTCTGAAATACCACCAAAGCAGGACTAGGGTATTACGCATCCTCGCGGTCCGAACATGGGTAAACGATCTTTGTGCCAGCTCCTCAACCTGCTCTTCTCACAACCCCGCGCCCGCCAACCGTAGAAGGGATTCCAGTGATACCATAGGTGTCGTTTCCCCGATAGCCTTAATATCCCTTAGTTTTCAATAGGACCCTGCTGCCACGGGAGGGTAGGACAAAAGATGTCATGCAAGTTCTTTTCCATAAGCACATATGACTATATACGTAATACATGCCTACATTATATTGATCAATTGGAGCTAGTTCTGTGTCACCCTAGGCTATAACTATTGCATGATGAATGCCATCCAACATAATTATCCATTACTGGTTCATTGCCTACGAGCTTTTCACATATTGATCTTTGGTAAGTTACTTTTTCGTTGTCACTGTTACAATTGCTACAAAACTGCTACTGTCACTTTTGCCACCGTTACCGTTACCGTTACTTCCATACTACTTTGCTACTAAATATTTTGCTGCAGATATTAAGTTTTTCAGGTGTGGTTGAATTGACAACTCAGCTGCTAATACTTTAGAATATTCTTTGGCTCCCCTTGTGTTGCATCAATAAATTTGGGTTGAATACTCTACCCTCGAAAACAGTTGTGATCGCCTATACTTGAGGGTTATCAGCCATGCCCGACCCTCCGGCCATCCCCGCTCGCCCTGTCAGCTCCATTCGACGCGGAGCAAAACCATGAGCGCATGGGACGAATCCACTGGCCGTTTGGTCGCCGAAACGGAGCTACCATGCTCTCTGCCGTGGTGTATGCTCGTCGGCAGCTTAACACCGGCGGTTTGATTAGGATCAATAGACTTTCTATGACATGTGGGGCCCATTAATTAGTTTAGCCCTAATCCTAGCTAGTGTTAACACTATATGCTTATTAGTGAGACTAATGTGTGGGCCCTACAATTTAACAAAACTGCTAAAGCATTTAAGAAAAATAACTAACAACATGTGGGGTCACACATTATTTTGGTCAGGTCCCACATGTAAGTGAGAGAGAGGGTTTATTGTTTTTATTTTTCTTCATGGGTCCCACATGTAAGTGAGTGAGAGGGTGCATAGGGTTTTTGTTTTATTTTTCTTCACTGGGTCCTAGTTGTGAGTGACACGTGGAGAGAAGGGCAAAAATGTCAAGGAAATGTCGGGAAAACGGTGGAAGCCCTTTGACCGAACAGTAACGACACAGAAGGGCATTTCTATAACGGCACCTGCCGAGGGGCAAATTTGAGCACCCTTTGAAATTATGGGTAAATCTGAGTAGTGGATTCGAGTTAAGGGCACAATTGTAAATGTACCTTATATACAACATAGTGTACCCTCTCCGATCCATATTACTTGTCGCTCAAACGGATTTATCTAGACATTTATATTTCAGTGCTAGATATATCCGTTTGACAGACAAGTAATATGGATTGGATGGAGTATTACAACATTTAATATATATTTTTGCGGGAAACAATTAATAGGATACAGATCCTCTATTTCCCTATTTAATTGTGTCACCTCAACGAAAATGTGTAGTTGACATGCACGATACCACATACGATACTCCCATTACGGGCAAACTATTATCATATGCATGATACAACCTTCACAACTTAATATAAGATATTTCTGTAATTCAAATTGAATCGTAAAAACATCTTATATTAAGTTACAGAGATAGCACTAAATTATGATACTACCCACTATAGAAGGTCTAATGTAGAGGCAACACAACATCCAATTATAAAAATAATCCTACTAAGACATGTAAATTAATTTGAGTTTTGAAATACTCACTCTCTCCCATACTATAAGATGTTTACATGCAGAGAAAGTATACGCATGCTCCCCACAAAAAGAAATCCCGAATATCTATTGCATTGGCAATTTCAATACAATTCGGCTAGTCATCAGCTAGCCTTGGGAATGTGTCGCTGAAATCAGCTGTGGACGCATGCTTTTTTTTAACACAGTACAGACACGCACGCTTATACATTCGCACATACATTCACCCTATAAACGTACGCACGCGCACCCTACGTGTATGAGCATCTCTGGGAGACTGTGCCGGCACATCATCATAAGACTGATGAAGTCGCGATAAACGTCTTCATAGTCGACGGGAACCTCTCCTCCCACAGAACACACATCATCAGAAGACCTAAAAAAAATAAAAAAAGAATGAGAGCAACAATGTCAATTTTAGAACTTGAATTTTGATGGACTGTGAATACCACTGTGTTCTAACCATTCAATCACAAGTTGGTTCGCAGCTGTAGACGCATGCGTGGCAACCTCAGGTATGTGCTATATGTGACCTATGTTCGCCTCTCGCATGCACTTGAGAATGCAGCCTCTCGAAAGCAGAACACACAAATTCAGTACGTTTGAAGGGTCTTGCTTTCTATCAGAGTCAAGGACTTTTGAATTTCCAATAAATGCTTAAGCTTGTCTAGTAGCTTGTTTTCAGTCGGAAAAGTATTGCAATATGAATTCGGTTTCATTAATCAGTCTACCAACACGAAGCACAGGGTAGTACGATCCCAATAATCCTTCTGGATTCTCTTGCCATTGCCCAAATCCACAGCAAGCACCTAGACGCCACTTCATTAAGAACTAAAGCTTAAACTTCACAAACACACATGAATTCGATTCCATTATCCGGCAGCCGTCCCACATGATTACGCGGCCCACGATGTCTCCTTTTTAACCGCTTCCTTCTCACTCACAGCTCAAACGGGGCATAAAAATGGTGCCTTTGCCAGTACGGTAGTACTCGTACTCGATTAAGCCCGATCGACGTACGCATAGTTTCTCGGGAGGCTTTGCAAAAGGAGGCGTTGCTAACGTAACGTTAGGCCCGAGCATAAAAGCTAAAGGTTAAAGCGGTGAATTTAGCAGTGGCTGAATGATAGTTTCTTGAGAACGGGAAAAAAAGGAGGTTACCATGGGATCGAGGCCAGGGCGGCATCGTAACTTGACGCTGCCGGGTGAAACCTGCGGAAAGCGCCATGTATTGAAACGGTAATGGCGACATAAGGTAATTAAAATGACTTCCGCTTTGTATTCAAACATACTGTATATTACTTGCTTTCATTGGTGTTACTGGGATTTCATACAAAATTGTTATTAGGTTTGATGCGTCGGGAAGATGATGTAGAGTGTGTTATAATGTGGTGTTTTGTGGGATTTGTTGACCATGGGATTATATGTTATCTAATCAACTCATACTTATGTGGAAAAGTTTTTTGTGACCACGCATACTATAGGGGTGCTACAGTGTCACATGGTGACGCTTTTTTTTTCTAGATGGTGAGAGAGTGTGGGGACTGATGTGTTTTTATAGGTCGGTTGATGTTGATGAACTTGAGAAATCATTAGCCCAGTCAAAATTATGAATCAAATCCAAACTGAACACTTCAATTAAATGAGAGAGATTGAGAAATCATTGACCCAATTAAATTTGTTAACCAAATCCAAAAGTGAACACCTAAGTGTAATGGAAGGGCTTCAAAATTTGGGTTCACGGTGAATTTAAAGATACCGCCACATTTTGTTGTATCCAAAATTTTAACCATATGCAAACACCAAATTCTATTTTGGACACATTTAAAGTCACATCCCCATTTTGAAAGATCGAGCCCGCATGTCAGGTCCACGTGGCACCACATAAGGCGTTAGATCACCAACATGTGGCCTCTCTTAGGGCATCTCTAATGCTGACCCCGAAACCTCGGGCAAGAGTCTGGACCGAGTTGTTCGAACGTCGCAAGCCATCCAAATGTGTCCCAAATTTGCCCGTGGACTAGTCCGGGTGTTCGTTTCCCTCAAACCAGAGAACTTTGTGGGAGTCCAGACATCAGCCATGTAGGACTCCGGCACCCCCGGCCCACCCAAAACTGAGGCGGAGCCCGCGCATTTGGAGCTGGCTGCACTGTTTCCGCGGCAAACCCCCCCTTTCTCAACCCTCTCCTCTACCATCCTGCTGTTATCCCCTCCCCACTCCCCCCCCAATTTCTGCCCTTTTTCGCCGCCGTCGCATGGACCCGTACGAAAAGTTGTCCCGTGATGGAGGATCCAGCAAAGGCGGCCAACCGAAAGATCAACTCGGCGAAACGGCAAGCCTGCTGCCTAAAATAGAAGGCAAAGGAGGCGGCGCCGCTCCAAAAGAAGGGCGGCGGACATGCAGGGGGAGCATGGTGTAGGGGCGGGCAAGGCCTGGGAAGCGAGGCGTCTCCACTATCGCCGGCCATTGATACGTCTCCAACGTATCTACAATTTATGAAGTATTCATGCTGTTATATTATCATTCTTGAATGTTTTACAATCATTTTATAGCAACTTTATATCATTTTTTGGGACTAACCTATTGACCCAGTACCTAGTGTCAGTTGCTGTTTTTTGCTTGTTTTTTACATCGCAGGAAATCAATATCAAACGGAGTCCAAACACCGCGAAACTTTTTGTGGATTTTTTTGGACCAGAAGACATCCAATGGGCCAGAGAAGCACCTGGGGGGGTGCCCCAAGGGGGTCACAACCCACCAGGGCGCGCCTGGGGGCCCAGGCGCGCCCAGGTGGGTTGTGCCCACCTCGGTGGCCTCCCGCACCGCCTCTTCGCCCTATAAATTTCCAAATATTCCAAAAACCCTCGGGGAGACCCTAGATCAGAAGTTCCGCTGCCACAAGGCTCTTTAGCCATGAAAAAACCAATCTAGACCCCGTTCCGGCACCCTGACGGAGGGGGGAATCATCACCGGTGGCGATCTTCATCATCCCCGCGGCCACCATGATGAGGAGGGAGTAGTCCACCCTCGGGGCTGATGGTTTGTACTAGTAGCTATGTGTTTAACCTCTCTTTCTCTCGTGTTCTTGAGATGTCACGATCTTGATGTATCGCGGGCTTTGTTAATATAGTTGGATCATATGGCATTTTTCCCTCTCTATCTTGTTCTGATGAATTGAGTTTTCCCTTTGAGATTTTGTTCTTATCGGATTGAATACTTTTATGGATCTGAGAGCACTTCATATATGTCTTGCATATGAATACTTGTGGTGACAATGGGGTACTATATTGATTCACTTGATATATGTTTTGGCACTCAACTCGCGGATTCCCGAGGTGACATTGGGGTAATCTATGCATAGGGGTTGATGCATGTTCCCGTCTTTTGTTTCTCCGGTAGAAATCTTGGGGCACTCTTTGAGATTCTTTGTGTTGGATTGAATATTATGAATCTGAATTTGCTTTGGTGTTATTTTAGTACGAACTATTGATAGATCGAATAGAAAGAATAACTTTGTGTTATTTTAGTACGAACTCTTGAATAGATCGAACGGAAAGAATAACTTTGAGGTGGTTTCGTCCCCTACAAACAATTTCTTCTGATGTTCTTCGCTAGATAAGAACTTTAGAGTGATTCTTCGTCGTACGTTGAGGGATGGTTATGTGATCCAATTATATTAGCATTGTTGAGAGATTGCACTAGCAAAAGTACGGACCCTAGGCCTCATTTTCAAGCATTGCAATACCGTTTGTGCTCACTTTTGTTACTTACTACCTTGCTGTTTTTTATTGTTCCTATCACAAAAATCAATATTTACTATCATTACCACACTTTTATCATCATCCCTTCGCCGAACTAGTGCACCTATACAATTTTCCATTGTATTGGGTGTGTTGGGGACACAAGAGACTTTTTGTTATTTGGTTGCAAGGTTGTTTGAGAGAGACTATCTTCATCCTATGCCTCCCACGGATTGATAAACCTTAGGTCATCCACTTGAGGGAAAATTGCTACTGTCCTACAAAACTCTACGCTTGGAGGCCTAACACGAGTCTACAAGAATAAAGTTGCGTAGTAGACATCAATCTCTTTTCTGGCGCCGTTGCCGGGGAGGTGAGTGCTTGAAGGTATATCTTTAGATCTTGTAATTGAATCTTTTAGTTTCTTGTTTTATCACTAGTTTGGTTTATAAAAAGAAAACTACAAAAAATGGAATTGAGGTTGCATCATATATTCGTCTTTATAATGTCTTTCATGAAAATGATGGAAAGGAAAATTATGCTCAATTGATAGAAGACGAATTCTATAAATTTTGTTGGTGCGAACTCTTTGAATATCCATGATGCTAACTATATGCAAAGCCATAAGCTTGGGGATGCTATGTTTGATGAAGATGGTATTTTTAGTCCCCCAAGATTTGATGTGCAAATTTGTTATAATGATTGCATGCCTCCTATTTATGATGATTATAATGATGAAAGTGGATTTGGAGAGGTCATGACTTTATTTAGTGATGAGTCCACCAATTTGGATGAGGCTTCAATTGACTATGATTACAAAGTTGCTATCTATGATGATTATGGTGATGACATGCATGCTATAAATAACAATGATAACCATGAAACTTGTCATCATGATTTTTATTTTCAATCACATGATAGTTATTTTGTTGAGTTTGCTCCCACTACTATTGATGAGAAGAAATTTGCTTATGTGGAGAGTAATAAGTTTTCTATGCTTTTGTGTCATGAAAAGAATGCTTTATGTGATGGTTATATTATTGAATTTCTTCATGATGCTACTGAAAATTATTATGAGGGAGGAACTTATGCTTGTAGGAATTGCAATAATATCAAGTTTCCTCTCTATGTGTCAAAAAACTTGAAGTTGTGCTTGTTCTGCCTTCCTATGATAGTTGATTCTTGCTCCCATAAATTATTTGCTCACAAAATTCCTATGCATAGGAAGTGGGTTAGGCTTAAATGTGCTTGCCATGTGTTTCATGATGCTCCCATTGTGTTTCAATTCTTTACTTTTATGTGAGCATCATTGAAATCATCATGTCTAGCTTAAAAGGTATTAAAGAAAAGCGCTTGTTGGGAGACAACCCAACACTTTTACCTACTGTTTTTGTGTATTCACACGATTAAGCTACTGTAGTAATCATATTTTATTGCTTTTGTTTCAATAAAGTGCCAAGTAAAGTCTTTGGGATAGTGTGGATGACAGTTGACTTGAATCTGTGCAAAAACAGAAACTTTTGCATCCAGAAACAGAATTGTTTAAATTCACTTGAACGGATAAAATTCTGAATATTTTACAGATGATTTATATACAAATTTTCTACGTTGTCCTAATTTTTCAGAATTTTTAGAGTAGTAGAAGTATGATAGTTGTCCAGATCATTACAGACTATTCTGTTTTTCACAGATTTTGTTTTCAATGCATAGTTTGCTTGTTTCCTAGTTTCTATGGCTTATATTGCTCAATATAAATTGTAGAAATGATATGCTACAGTAGGCATTGTGTGAGAAAAATTATGAATCTTGTCTTTGACAGTACCAAAAGTGAATGGTTTGCTCTTTATCATACTAACCTATCTCACGAAGTTCCGTTATGTTTTGTGTGATTGAAGTTTTGGGAGAGATGTCGATATGAGGAGAATAAGGAGTGAGAAGATCCTATGCTTGGGGATGCCCAAGGCACCCCAAGTTAATATTCAAGGAAGATCCAAACAACTAAGCTTGGGGATGCCCCAGAAGGCATCCCCTCTTTCGTCTCCAACAATATCGGTAACCTTACTTGAAGCTATATTTTCATTCGTCACATGATATGAGTTTTGCTTGGAGCGTCATTGTTGGGGATATAACTACTGGGTATGAACCACCCAGGAGGGGCCGGGTCATGCCCCTGGCGACTTATCAATGAAGATGGCAGGTCATAGCAAGCCCATTGACGGCCCAAGACCCAAAGGCGACTTGAGGCCCAAGGGGATGAACCGCCACATGAATAACTTGTATTGTAAGGTAAGCTTAGTTAGTCACCGAGCCGGACATGATGTGTATGAGCCGGCCGGGACTCTGTAAGCCGTCGGGCATCAACCTGTGTATATAAAGGGGTGACCCGGCGGCGAGTTGAGGGCAAGAAACAAGAGATCGAGAACTAGGTCAAGCTTATTCGCTCTTTGGTAATCGAAACCCAAGCAATACAACTCCTTTAAGCTAACCTAGTTGCGATGGCTCCACGACTAAGTCCTTCCGCTAGGACATCTGCCATGTCAACTCCACGACACTTGGCGCCCACCATGGGGCCAGCGCACGGTGGTTTCAAGTTCTTGAAGGGCAGCTTCAAAAGTATCAAGGGATACGATGTGGGCCGGATGACCAAGAGTCATTGCGGCAAGCTCTACATCGACGGTGTAGGCTGGGGCCCCGAGGCCGGCTCAATTGAGTACTGGTACCGGGTCCCCTTCGGCGGAATCCACGTCTTCATCGGCAAGATCGGCGAACCGGGCCCCGAGCCGGACACCAACACCGACATCATCGAGACGGCTCAGCGTGCATGACCCGCCCGGGTTCAACCCGCCGTGAAGCATGCCTTTGTTGGTTTTATCCATGGGGCGGAATTTGAGGAAGGATCTGTGTCTGGTGGTGAGACGGCCATCTACTCTGATGGTGAGTCGTCAACCGGAGAGACCAATTTAATGTATCAACTGCAAGACGGCCGGCTTGGGGGCTGTTCCGATGGCGACGGTATTCCGGGCCCCTATGAGCCGCTGAGCAGGGTGGCAATCTTCATGGCTGGTACATAGCCAGCGCTCGGCTCAACAACCGCCGCAGCTATGACCTCTAGTTCAACGGTTGCGGCGACGGCTGGTGCTAACGGCTCTACGCGCCCGCCGGCTAAAGTTCTGATAGAGTTGTTAGAGGCTTTGGCGACTTTGAGTGGAGGTGACACCGAAAACTCAGGAACAGCATAAGGTCGATGTGGCGAAGCTACGAGATGAGATAGCTCAAGCCAAGGAGGAGCTGGCGGCTGAGAACGCTAGGATGACTACGGAGCGGGCTGCTTTGGACGCTTAGGCGCAACGGATTGAGATAGAGTCTTTCCGGCTTACCTTGGACCAAAACGCTTCGAATGCTATCATGAGAAGGAGATACCAGAGCCGTTTACCTCCGGTTTATGATGCGAGAAACCTCTTCAACACGCCTGGGGCAGGGACCAGTGACCCGCCTGTGGTAAACCGGGCGGTTAAGGCGCCCGTGACCGGAGCGCCGGTTCAGTCGCGTGCTGTGGATCCGCCTCTGTTGGATATGACTCCGCCTCGACATGTTCCGACGCCACTAGGACATTATTCTAACCCTTTGGAGAACATGATTGCTACAGCGACACGATTGGCTGCTCTCCCAGTTGAAGGCGTGTCTCCGACGGCAATAGAAACATGGAGGGCCAGAGAGCTTCTTCAGACGGCAGTGGATCAACAAGCGGCTTAATCTTATAGTCGTGAGCGGATTCACTCAACCCCTCGACCAAGTCGGAGTTATAGCAGGCACATTGATTCGCCAGCAGTTTCAAGCAGTGAGCAACACCGTAACCAGCCTCGTAGGCATGACGAGGTGCGCGGTGGTAATAATGCCCAGACTTTGGTTGATCAGGGCAGGGCGCGTTGGGAGGCGGAGCTGGCGGCTCAGCTAGCGGCTCAACAGCAATCCCCGGTTTATCCATCAACGTCTGTGGAGGCAGGAGTAACCTCTAGAACCCTGGGTGTGCCCTGTTTAGTACCGGCTCTATGCAATGAGCACTTGCCTAAGGATTTCAAGGGCCCTCGAAAGTTGCCTAATTACATGGCGGATCAACCCCCAGAGGCTTGGATTGAGAGCTATGAGATGGATATGGAGATGTTGGATGTTAGTGATGCTGCATGTGCTAAGTATTTCACCATGATGTTGGATGGTCTGGCTCGTACTTGGCTGAAAGGGCTACTCGCTAACTCCATTAGATCATGGGCAGAGTTGAAAGCTCATTTTATCCAAAAATTTAAAGACACATGCAAGCAGCCTATGTCGATCCTGGATTTGGATTCTTGTGTCCAAAGTGAGGGCGAGTCAACAACCAATTGGGTGCGCCGAATCTCAGCTATTATACACTCATCGGACAGTATCAATGCCGGTTCAGCAGTCCTGATGTTGGAGAAGAATTGTCGTTTTCTCCCCCTTAAGCAGAAACTGGGGCGGCTTAAACGCCACTGCAATGACATGGGGAGCTCATCGCGGCTCTCGTCAAATATGTCGACTCTGATAGTACCAAAGACCCAGACTCTGATGAGGAGAAGGCAGGTAAGGGGAAGTAGTGTGGCAGTGCGAAGGGACAGCAGCATAACACGGCGGGTCACGGTGGCAATGGTAAGCGTGAAGCTGAGGGCGGTTTAGACTTTGTGGCCAACACCAATATGCAGAGCAATACTCAGCGTAAGAAGGGAAAACCGCCCGGCTTGGTGGGCCAAAGTTCAACCTGGAGGCAATGATGAATCAGCCTTGCCCAAAGCATGGAACACACGAGAAGCGGGCCAATCATCTATGGAAGGATTGCTTCATCATGAGGGAGTACAGAAATTCCAATTTTTTCAAGAACAATCATGGCCCGAATGGCGGTTCAGGATCCGGCTCTCACGGGCCTTGCTTTGGTGGTGGCGGCTCAAACTCTGGTTTCCAGGGCCAAGGCAATCAAGGTGGTTTTAATCAATCTGGTCAAGGGAATCAGCATGAACAATCTGGTTATCAGAGTAATCCAAAGCAGCTGGATAGTGGACAATATCATGTGTTCACCACAAGTTTATGCAAGCAAGATCAGAAGATTCATAAAAAGGCGGTGAATGCAGTTGAGCCGGCGATTCCCCATTTCTTGTGATGGTCTGAACATCCAATTCTTTGGAGCCGTGAGGATCACCCGCCCCGGGTTGACAATCCGGGTTAGTTGGCTTTGGTGGTTGCACCTCAGGTTGTAGGGTACAAATTCACTAAAGTACTCATGGATGGAGGCAGCAGCATCAATATCCTTTACTATGATACTTTCCGTCGGATGGGCTTGACTGATAAGGATCTTAAGCCCTCCAATACTATTTTTCATGGAGTGGTGCCTGGTAAGTCAGCGTATCCAGTGGGCAAGATAGCTTTGGAGGTGGCTTTTGGTGATGAGCATGATTCCAGAGCGGAGACATAGACCTTTGAAGTGGTTAAGATTAAGAGCCCTTATCATGCCTTGTTTGGGCGGCCGGCTTATGCCAAGTTTATGGCAAGGCCTTGTTATGTTTATCTGCAGCTCAAGATGCCGGGTTACAAGGGCACTATCACTGTGCACGGCAACAGGAAGATAGCCTTGGAATATGAAGAAGGTGATGCCGCTTATGCTGAATCTGTTTGTGCAACAGAAGAGTTGAAGTTTTATAAAGATAATGTTGACCCGGCGGATATGACACCTCTGAAGAAGCCAACCACAGAACATGGCCCCTTGTTGAAGTTTAAGTCGACAGATGACACTAAGTTGGTTGACTTTGTTCCTGGCGACTCATCCAAGAGTTCAGTATCAATGCTAATTTGGATCCGAAATAGGAAAGCGCGCTCCTCGAGTTCATCCATGAGAACGGGACATCTTTGCATGGAAACCTTCTAACATGCCAGGTATACCGAGGGAACTCGCTGAGCACACTCTCAATATTGATCCAAAGTATAAACCGGTCAAGCAATTCCTTCGTCGCTTTAATGAAGAGAGGTGTAAGGCTATTGGTGAAGAAGTGGCCCGGATTTTGGCAGCTAGGTTTATTGTTGAAGTTTTTCACTGAATGGTTGGCTAACCCAGTGCTAGTACTCAAGAAGAATGGAACTTTGCGGATGTGTGTTCATTACACAGACCTTAATAAGGCTTGTTCGGCAGATCCTTTTGCTCTACCTTGTATTGATCAGATTATTGATGCTACGGCGGGTTGTGAGCGTTTGAGTTTCTTGGATGCCTATTCAGGGTATCATCAGGTCAAGATGGTAGTTAAGGACCAAGAGAAGACAGCCTTCCTCACTCCCTTTGGAGCCTTCTGCTATGTATCTATGCCTTTCGGGCTCAAGAGTGCCCAGGCGACTTACCAGCGATGTGTGCAAAATTGCCTTCATAATCAGATTGGACGCAATGTTCATGCTTATGTGGATGATATTGTGGTGAAATCAAGGAAGAAAGAGACCTTGATAGATGATTTGAAAGAGACCTTTGACAATTTCTGGGTCTACAAGATGCCGCTTAACCCGGCCAAATGTGTCTTTGGTGTACCGGCGGGCAAGCTTTTGGGCTTTTTGGTTTCTGAATGGGGCATTGAAGCTAACCCGGAGAAAATCAAGGCTATCACTTCCTTGGCTAAACTGGCATGTATTAATGATGTTCAGCGTCTGGCGGGTCGTATTGTGGCCTTAAGCTGGTTCATAAGCCGGTTGGGTGAAAAGGCTATCCCTCTGTACCAGATGATGAAGAAAACAGATCACTTTGTCTGGAGTGATGCTGTTGATCAGGCGTTTGAAGCCTTGAAGAAACAGTTAGCTGAGCCACTGATCCTTGCTGCTCCCATTGATAAAGAGCCCTTGTTGTTATATGTGGCTGCCAATAGCCGAGCTGTCAGCGTGGCAATTGTTGTGGAAAGGAAGGAATCAGGCAAGGAATATCCGGTTCAGCTGCCGGTTTATTACATCAGTGAGGTGCTCATTGAGTCTAAGCAAAGGTATCCACATTGCCAGAAGTTGGTATATGGGGTGTTCATGGCTAGTCAAAAGCTCAAGCAATATTTTCTGGGTCATCCCATCACTGTGGTTAGTTCTGCTCCTTTAGGGGATATTATTCAAAACAGAGAAGCCACAGGTCGGGTAGCCAAGTGGGCCATTGAGCTTGGACCCCATGGTTTGAAATAAATGCCTCGCACAGCCATCAAGTCTCAAGCACTTGTGGATTTCATCAATGATTGGACAGAGCTGCAGACGCCTGAGGAGAAGCCGGATAGCACATATTGGACTATTCACTTTGATGGATCCAGGCAGTTGGAAGGCTCGGGGGTGGAGTTATTTTGACTTTCCGACAAGGTGATAAATTTTGTTATGTTTTAAGGTTGATGTTCCCTTGTACTAACAATGCAGCTGAGTATGAGGCCTTACTCCATGGTCTTCGGATGGCTAAAGAGATGAACTTAAGCCAGGTAAGGTGCTTTGGTGACTCAGATTTGGTGGCTCAGCAAGTTTCAGGCACTTGGGATTCTAAGGACCCACTCATGGCGGCTTATCTCCGTGAGGTCGATGCTATTGCTGGTGACTTCAAGGGCTATCAAGTGGAGCATGTTGATCGAAGGAAAAATGAGGCGGCTGATGCTTTAAGCCGGTTGGGGTCCCAGCATAAGCCGGTGCCACCCAATGTCTTCCTTGATATTCTACATAATCCTTCAGTCAAATTACCTACAGAGGAAGATCTTGCTATTCCTGACCTAGAGGCGCAGTTGGTGGCGGCTCTTCATGCTATTCCTGATTGGACAGTTCCATATTTGGCATATATGACCTGGGGCGAGTTACCTGATGATGAAACTTTGGCCTGACAGATAACCCGGCGGTCTAAGTCAATGATTATTGTCAATGGAGAGTTGCACCGCTGCGATGTCACAGGGGTGTTCCAATGTTGTGTTTCTCCTGAGGAGGGACGTGAGATACTACGAGAGATTCATGAAGGAGATTATTGTCATCATGCCGGCTCTAAGTCTCTTGTGGCCAAGGCTTTTCTTCATGGGTTTTATTGGCTGACGGCTCATGCTGATGCAGAGGATTTGGTCAGCAAATGTGAAGTTTGTCAGAAATTCTCAAGACGAGCTCATGTGCCGCCTCAAGAATTGAATGATTCTAATTGCTTAGCCGTTTACAGTCTGGGGGCTTGATATGGTTGGACCTTTCAAAAGGTCCAAGGATAAAAAGAGCCACCTTTTGGTGGCGGTTGACAAATTTACAAAGTGGGTTGAGGCAGAGCCGGTCAGTAAGTGTGATGCGGCGACCGCGGTTTAGTTCATCAAAAAAGTGATTTTCCATTTTGGTTATCCCCATAGCATTATAACTGATAATGGCACTAATCTGTCCAAGGGTGCTATGAAAGAGTTTTGTCAACGAGAACATATTCGTCTTGATGTATCATCAGTGGCTCACCCCCAGTCCAATGGCCAAGCTGAAAGAGCCAATCAAGAAATTTTGAGAGGCATCAAGCCCTGGCTCATGGTTCCTTTGCAGAGGACGCTGTGTTGTTGGTTGAGGAATTGCGCTCAGTGCTATGGAGTATCAATACTACCCCCAACAGATCTATGGGTTACACGCCTTTCTTCATCACTACAAAAAAAAGACACATCCGTGACATTTTGGGCCGAACGAAAAAAAATTCTGTCATACATATGACACTTCTATGACGATAATTGTGACAAAACCCGGTATCATCATAGATGTGGTGGGCTCCTCCTTCTATGACAAAAAATCATGACAGAAAATGGGTTTTTCGTCCTGGGCGGGCCGGAGACGCAGCTGTATGACATTCTTTGGGCCATCCATGACGGAAAAAACCGTGGTAGAAGCGAGGGGGAGGAAAATTTCGGGGAGTTCCCGGTTATGGTGGGAGGTCGGGGGCCGAGTGATGCGCATTTCTCTCGTACACGTACGCGCATGTGTGCCAGGCGTTGGCTCTAACTGAACCCGAGCGAGGCGTTGGGCTCTAACTGAACCCGAGCGATTGCACTGCACGCTACGCGTTACTGAACCCGAGCGATCGATCGATGGCTGTTAACCGAACCCGATCGAGCGATTCCTTCGCTACTACTGCTAACTGAAGCCGATCGATTGGATGAACAGTGAGCGTTGCGGGGGGGTGGATGAACAGTGAGTGGTGGCGTTGCCTCTGGATGAACAGGACCCCGTGGTGTGGAGGGCTGGATGAATAGTAGACGGTGGAGGGGTGCCCGTGGAGGGGTGGTTGAACAGGACCCCGTGGTGTGGAGGGCTGGATGAACAGTAGACGGTGGAGGGGTGGTTGAACAGTAGCCGGTGGAGTAGCGCCCGGTGGAGGCTGGATGAACAGGAGCCCGTGGAGGCTGGAGGAGGTCGACGGTAGCCCGTGGAGGCTGGAGGAGGTCGATGGTGGAGATGAACAGTATCCCGTGGAGTCCCGTTTTGCGGTACGCCACACCCCTCTCGATGAACAGGATGTTGGGGATCGTAGCAGAAATTTAAAATTTTCTACGCATCACCAAGATCAATCTATGAAGTCATCTAGCAACGAGAGAGATGAGTGCATCTACATACCCTTGTAGATTGCGGGCGGAAGCGTTCAAGGGAACGGGGTTGATGGAGTCGTACTCGTCGTGATCCAAATCACCGATGATCCTAGCGCCGAACGGACGGCACCTCCGCGTTCAACACACGTACGGTTGGGAGAGACGTCTCCTCCTTCTTGATCCAGCAAGGAGGGAGGGAGAGGTTGATGGAGATCCAGCAGCACGACGGCGTGGTGGTGGAAGTAGCGGGGATCTCGGCAGGGCTTCGCCGAGCTCAGCCAGAGGGAAAGGTGTTACGGGGGGAAGAGGGAGGCGCCAGGGGCTTGGGTGCGCAGCCCTCCCTCGCCCCCTCTTTATATAGGGGCCCTGGGGGGCGCCGGCCCCTAGAGATCTAATCTCAAGGGGGGCGGCGGCCAAGGGGGGGACTTGCCCCCCAAGTCAGGTGGGGCGCCCCCACCCCCAGGGTTTCCAACCCTGGGTGCAGGGGGAGGCCCATAGGTGGCCCCACCCGTTGGACCCCCGGGACCCTTCCGGTGGTCCCGGTACAATACCGGTAACCCCCGAAACTTTCCCGGTGGCCGAAACTGGACTTCCTATATACAAATCTTTACCTCCGGACCATTCCGGAACTCCTCGTGATGTCCGGGATCTCATCCGGGACTCCGAACAACTTTGGGGTTACCGCGTACTAATATCTCTACAACCCTAGCGTCACCGAACCTTAAGTGTGTAGACCCTACGAGTTCGGGAGAAACGCAGACATGACCGAGACGACTCTCCGGTCAATAACCAACAGCGGGATCTGGATACCCATGTTGGCTCCCACATGCTCCTCGATGATCTCATCGGATGAACCACGATGTCGAGGATTCAAGTAGTCCCGTATACAATTCCCTTTGTCAATCGGTACGTTACTTGCCCGTGATTCGATCGTCGGTATCCCAATACCTCATTCAATCTCATTACCGACAAGTCACTTTACTCGTACTGTAATGCATGATCCCGTGACCAATCACTTGGTCACATTGAGCTCATTATGATGATGCATTACCGAGTGGGCCCAGAGATACCTCTCCGTCATACGGAGTGACAAATCCCAGTCTCGATCTGTGCCAACCCAACAGACACTTTCGGAGATACCTGTAGTGCACCTTTATATCCACCCAGCTACGTTGTGACGTTTGGTACACCCAAAGCATTCCTATGGTATCCGGGAGTTGCACGATCTCATGGTCTAAGGAAATGATACTTGACATTAGAAAAGCTTTAGCAAACGAACTACACGATCTAGTGCTATGCTTGGGATTGGGTCTTGTCCATCACATCATTCTCCCAATGATGTGATCCCGTTATAAATGACATCCAATGTCCATGGTCAGGAAACCGTAACCATCTATTGATCAACGAGCTAGTCAACTAGAGGCTCACTAGGGACATGTTATGGTCTATGTGTTCACAGATGTATTACGATTTCCGGATAACACAATTATAGCATGAACAACAGACAATTATCATGAACAAGGAAATATAATAATAACCATTTTATTATTGCCTCTAGGGCATATTTCCAACAGTCTCCCACTTGCACTAGAGTCAATAATCTAGTTACATTGTGATGAATCGTACACCCATAGAGTTCTGGTGTTGATCATGTTTCGCTCGTGGAAGAGGTTTAGTCAACGGATCTGCGACATTCAAATCCGTATGCACTTTACAAATATCTATGTCTCCATTTTGAACATTTTCACGAATGGAGTTGAAGCGACGCTTGATGTGCCTGGTCTTCTTGTGAAACCTGGGCTCCTTGGCAAGGGCAATAGCTCCAGTGTTGTCACAGAAGGGAGTCATCGGCCCCGATGCATTGGGAATAACTCCTAGGTCGGCAATGAACTCCTTCATCCAGATTGCTTCATGTGCTGCCTCCGAGGCTGCCATGTACTCCGCTTCACATGTAGATCCCGCCACGACTCTTTGCTTGCAACTGCACCAGCTGACTGCCCCACCATTCAAAATATACACGTATCCGGTTTGTGACTTAGAGTCATCCAGATCTGTGTCGAAGCTAGCATCGACGTAACCCTTTACGGCGAGCTCTTCGTCACCTCCATAAACGAGAAACATATCCTTAGTCCTTTTCAGGTACTTCAGGATATTCTTGACCGTTGTCCAGTGTTCCATGCCGGGATTACTTTGGTACCTTCCTACAAACTTACGGCAAGGTTTACATCAGTTCTGGTACACAGCATGGCATACATAATAGACCCTATGGCCGAGGCATAGGGGACGACACTCATCTTTTCTCTATCTTCTGTCGTGGTCGGGCATTGAGTCGTGCTCAATCTCACACCTTGCAATACAGGTAAGAACCCCTTCTTGGACTGATCCATATTGAACTTCTTCAATATCTTGTCAAGGTATGTGCTTTGTGAAAGACCTATGAGGCGTCTCGATCTATCTCTATAGATCTTGATGCCTAATATGTAAGCAGCTTCTCCAAGGTCCTTCATTGAAAAACACTTATTCAAGTAGGCCTTTATACTTTCCAAGAATTCTATATCATTTCCCATCAATAGTATGTCATCCACATATAATAAGAGAAATGCTACAGAGCTCCCACTCACTTTCTTTTAAACACAGGCTTCTCCATAAGTCTGCGTAAACCCAAACGCTTTGATCATCTCATCAAAGCGAATGTTCCAACTCCGAGATGCCTGCACCAGCCCATAGATTGAGCGCTGGAGCTTGCATACTTTGTTAGCATTCTTAGGATCGACAAAACCTTCCGGCTGCATCATATACAATTCTTCCTTAAGAAAACCGTTAATAAATGCCGTTTTTACGTCCATTTGCCATATCTCATAATCGTAGAATGCGGCAATTGCTAACATGATTCGGACGGACTTCAGCTTCGCTACGGGTGAGAAGGTCTCATCGTAGTCAACTCCTTGAACTTGTCGATAACTCTTAGCGACAAGTCGAGCTTTATAGATGGTAACATTTCCATCTGCGTCCGTCTTCTTCTTAAAGATCCATTTATTTTCCATCGCTCGCCGATCATCGGGCAAGTCTGTCAAAGTCCATACTTTGTTTTCATACATGGATCCTATCTCGGAGTGCATGGCTTCAAGCCATTTGTTGGAATCTGGACCCGCCATTGCTTCTTCATAGTTCGAAGGTTCACCGTTGTCCAACAACATGATTTCCAGAACAGGGTTGCCGTACCACTCTGGTGCGGAACGTGTCCTTGTGGACCTACGAAGTTCAGTGGTAACTTGATCATGATCGTCATCATTAACTTCCTCTCTAGTCGGTGTAGGCACCACAGAAACATTTTCTTGTGCTGTGCTACTTTCTGGTTCGAGAGGGGTCATCTCATCAAGTTCCACTTTCCTCCCACTTACTTCTTTAGAGAGAAACTCTTTCTCCAGAAAGGACCCGTTCTTGGCAACGAAGATCTTGCCTTCGGATCTGAGGTAGAAGGTATACCCAATGGTTTCCTTAGGGTATCCTATGAAGACGCATTTTTCCGACTTGGGTTCGAGCTTTTCAGGTTGAAGTTTCTTGACATAAGCATCGCATCCCCAAACTTTAAGAAACGATAGCTTAGGTTTCTTTCCAAACCATAATTCATACGGTGTCGTCTCAACGGATTTCGACGGAGCCCTATTTAAAGTGAATGCGGCAGTCTCTAAAGCATAACCCCAGAATGATAGCGGTAGATCGGTAAGAGACATCATAGATCGCACCATATCCAATAGAGTGCGATTACGACGTTCGGACACACCATTACGCTGAGGTGTTCCAGGCGGCGTGAGTTGTGAAACAATTCCACATTTCCTTAAGTGTGTGCCAAATTCGTGACTCAAATATTCCCCTCCACGATCTGATCGTAAGAACTTTATTTTCCTGTCACGTTGATTCTCAACCTCACTCTGAAATTCCTTGAACTTTTCAAAGGTCTCAGACTTGTGTTTCATTAAGTAGACATACCCATATCTACTCAAGTCATCAGTGAGGGTGAGAACATAACGATAGCCACCGCGAGCCTCAACGCTCATTGGACCGCACACATCAGTATGTATGATTTCCAATAAGTTGGTTGCTCGCTCCATTGTTCCGGAAAACGGAGTCTTGGTCATTTTGCCCATGAGGCATCGTTCGCACGTGTCAAATGATTCATAATCAAGAGACTCCAAAAGTCCATCTGCATGGAGTTTCTTCATGCGTTTGACACCAATGTGACCAAGGCGGCAGTGCCACAAGTATGTGGGACTATCATTATCAACCTTACATTTCTTGGCATTCACACTATGAATATGTGTAACATCAAGTTCGAGATTCATTAAGAATGAACCATTGACCAGCGGGGCATGACCATAAAACATATCTCTCATATAAATAGAACAACCATTATTCTCGGATTTAAATGAGTAGCCATATAGCATTAAACGAGATCCAGATACAATGTTCATGCTCAAAGCTGGCACTAAATAACAATTATTGAGGTTTAAAACTAATCTCGTAGGTAAATGTAGAGGTAGCGTGCCGACGGCGATCACATCGACCTTGGAACCATTCCCGACGCGCATCGTCACCTCGTCCTTCGCCAGTCTCCGCTTATTCCGCAGCTCCTGCTTTGAGTTACAAATATGAGCAACCGCACCGGTATCAAATACCCAGGAGCTACTACGAGCGCTGGTTAGGTACACATCAATAACATGTATATCACATATACCTTTGGTATTGCCGGCCTTCTTATCCGCTAAGTACATGGGGTAGTTCCGCTTCCAGTGACCGTTTCCCTTGCAATAAAAGCACTCAGTCTCAGGCTTAGTTCCATTCTTTATCTTCTTCCCGGCAGCTTGCTTACCGGGCGCGGCAACTCCCTTGCCGTCTTTCTTGAAGTTCTTCTTACCCTTGCCTTTCTGGAACTTAGTGGTTTTATTCACCATCAACACTTGATGTTCCTTTTTGATCTCCACCTCCGTTGATTTCAGCATTGAATATACCTCAGGAATGGTCTTTTCCATCCCCTGCATATTGAAGTTCATCACAAAGCTCTTGTAGCTAGGTGGGAGAGAGTGAAGGATTCTGTCAACGACCGCGTCATCCCGGAGATTAACTCCCAGCCGAGACAAGCGGTTGTGCAACCCAGACATTTTGAGTATGTGTTCGCTGACGGAACTATTCTCCTCCATCTTACAACTATAGAACTTGTCGGAGACTTCATATCTCTCGACCCGGGCATGAGCTTGGAAAACCATTTTCAGCTCTGGGAACATCTGATATGCTCCGTGCTGCTCAAAACGCTTTTGGAGCCCCGGTTCTAAGCTGTAAAGCATGCCGCACTGAACCAGGGAGTAATCATCACTACACGACTGCCAGGCGTTCAGAACGTCTTGAGTTGCTGGGAAAACAGGTGCATCACCTAGCGGTGCTTCAAGGACATATGCTTTCGTGGCAGCTATGAGGATAATCCTCAGGTTACGGACCCAGTCCGTGTAGTTGCTACCATCGTCTTTCAGCTTGGTTTTCTCTAGGAACGCGTTGAAGTTGAGGGCAACATTAGTGTGGGCCATTTGATCTACAAGACATATTGTAAAGATTTTCAGACCAAGTTCATGATAATTAAGTTCATCTAATCAAATTATTAACGAACTCCCTCTCAGACAGACATCCCTCTAGTCATCTAAGTGATACATGATCCGAGTCAACTAGGCCGTGTCCGATCATCACGTGAGACGGACTAGTCATCATCGGTGAACATCTTCATGTTGATCGTATCTGCTATACGACTCATGTTCGACCTTTCGGTCTCTTGTGTTCCGAGGCCATGTCTGTACATGCTAGGCTCGTCAAGTCAACCTAAGTGTATTGCGTGTGTAAATCTGGCTTACACCCGTTGTATGCGAACGTTAGAACCTATCACACCCGATCATCACGTGGTGCTTCGGAACAACGAACTTTCGCAACGGTGCACAGTTAGGGGGAACACTTTCTTGAAATTTTAGCGAGGGATCATCTTATTTATGCTACCGTCGTTCTAAGCAAATAAGATGTAAAACATGATAAACATCACATGCAATCAAATAGTGACATGATATGGCCAATATCATTTTGCTCCTTTTGATCTCCATCTTCGGGGCGCCATGTTCATCATAGTCACCGGCATGACACCATGATCTCCATCATCGTGTCTTCATGAAGTTGTCTCGCCAACTATTACTTCTACTACTATGGCTAACGGTTAGCAATAAAGTAAAGTAATTACATGATGTTACAGTTGACACGCAGGTCATAAATAAATCAAGACAACTCCTATGGCTCCTGCCGGTTGTCATACTCATCGACATGCAAGTCGTGATTCCTATTACAAGAACATGATCAATCTCATACATCACATATATCATTCATCACATCCTTCTGGCCATATCACATCACATGACACTTGCTGCAAAAACAAGTTAGACGTCCTCTAATTGTTGTTGCAAACTTTTACGTGGCTGCTATAGGTTTCTAGCAAGAACGATTCTTACCTACGCCAAAACCACAATGTGATATGCCAATTTCTATTTACCCTTCATAAGGACCCTTTTCATCGAATCCGATCCGACTAAAGTGGGAGAGACAGACACCCACTAGCCACCTTATGCAACTAGTGCATGAAAGTCGGTGGAACCTGTCTCACGTAAGCGTACGTGTAAGGTCGGTCCGGGCCGCTTCATCCCACGATGCCGCCGAATCAAGATAAGACTAGTAACGGCAAGTAAATTGACAAAATCGACGCCCACAACAACTTGTGTTCTACTCGTGCATAGAAACTACGCATAGACCTAGCTCATGATGCCACTGTTGGGGATCGTAGCAGAAATTTAAAATTTTCTACGCATCACCAAGATCAATCTATGAAGTCATCTAGCAACGAGAGAGATGAGTGCATCTACATACCCTTGTAGATTGCGAGCGGAAGCGTTCAAGGGAACGGGGTTGATGGAGTCGTACTCGTCGTGATCCAAATCACCGATGATCCTAGCGCCGAACAGACGCCACCTCCGCGTTCAACACACGTACGGTTGGGAGAGACGTCTCCTCATTCTTGATCCAGCAAGGAGGGAGGGAGAGGTTGATGGAGATCCAGCAGCACGACGGCGTGGTGGTGGAAGTAGCGGGGATCTCGGCAGGGCTTCGCCAAGCTCAGCCAGAGGGAGAGGTGTTACGGGGGGAAGAGGGAGGCGCCAGGGGCTTGGGTGCGCAGCCCTCCCTCCCCCCTCTTTATATAGGGGCCCTGGGGGGCGCCGGCCCCTAGAGATCTAATCTCAAGGGGGGGCGGCCAAGGGGGGGACTTGCCCCCCAAGTCAGGTGGGGCGCCCCCCACCCCCAGGGTTTCCAACCCTAGGCGCAGGGGGAGACCCATGGGGGGCGCACCAGCCCACCAGGGGCTGGTTCCCTTCCCACTTCAGCCCACGGGGCCCTCCGGGATAGGTGGCCCCACCCGATGGACCCCCGGGACCCTTCCGGTGGTCCCGGTACAATACCGGTAACCCCCGAAACTTTCCCGGTGGCCAAAACTGGACTTCCTATATACAAATCTTTACCTCCGGACCATTCCGGAACTCCTCGTGATGTCCGGGATCTCATCCGAGACTCCGAACAACTTTTGGGTTACTGCATACTAATATCTCTACAACCCTAGCGTCACCGAACCTTAAGTGTGTAGACCCTACGGGTTCGGGAGACACGCAGACATGACCGAGACGACTCTCCGGTCAATAACCAACAGCGGGATCTGGATACCCATGTTGGCTCCCACATGCTCCTTGATGATCTCATCGGATGAACCACGATGTCGAGGATTCAAGTAATCCCGTATACAATTCCCTTTGTCAATCGGTACGTTACTTGCCCGAGATTCGATCGTCGGTATCCCAATACCTCGTTCAATCTCGTTACCGACAAGTCACTTTACGCGTATCGTAATGCATGATCCCGTGACCAATCACTTGGTCACATTGAGCTCATTATGATGATGCATTACCGAGTGGGCCCAGAGATACCTCTCCGTCATACGGAGTGACAAATCCCAGTCTCGATCTGTGCCAACCCAACAGACACTTTCGGAGATACCTGTAGTGCACCTTTATAGCCACCCAGTTACGTTGTGATGTTTGGTACACCCAAAGCATTCCTATGGTATCCGGGAGTTGCACGATCTCATGGTCTAAGGAAATGATACTTGACATTAGAAAAGCTTTAGCAAACGAACTACACGATCTAGTGCTATGCTTGGGATTGGGTCTTGTCCATCACATCATTCTCCCAATGATGCGATCCCGTTATCAATGACATCCAATGTCCACGGTTAGGAAACCGTAACCATCTATTGATCAACGAGCTAGTCAACTAGAGGCTCACTAGGGACATGTTATGGTCTATGTGTTCACACATGTATTACGATTTGCGGGTAACACAATTATAGCATGAACAATAGACAATTATCATGAACAAGCCAATATAATAATAACCATTTTATTAATGCCTCTTGGGCATATTTGCAACACAGGACCCCTGTTTCGACCGTAGGAGGTCCGTTTCGTCCGTTTTGCAGTACGCCACACCCCTCCCGATCAACAGGACCCCCGTTTCGACCGTAGGAGGTCCGTTTCCTCCGTTTTGCGGTACGCCACACCCCTCCCGATCAACAGGACCCCCGTTTCTGTTGGGGAACGTAGCAGAAATTCAAAATTTTCTACGCATCACCAAGATCAATCTATGGAGTAATCTAGCAACGAGGGGAAGGGGAGTGCATCTACATACCATTGTAGATCGCGATGCGGAAGCGTTGCAAGAACGCGGATGAGGGAGTCGTACTCGTAGTGATTCAGATCGCGGTTGATTCCGATCTAAGCACCGAAGAACGGTGCCTCCGCGTTCAACACACGTGCAGCCCGGTGACGTCTCCCACGCCTTGATCCAGCAAGGAGAGAGGGAGAGGTTGGGGAAGACTCCATCCAGCAGCAGCACGACGGCGTGGTGGTGATGGAGGAGCGTGGCAATCCCGCAGGGCTTCGCCAAGCACCGCGGGAGAGGAGGAGGAAGAAGAGGGGTAGGGCTGCACCGAAAGAGAGACGTTCTCGTGTGTTGGGCAGCCCCAAATACCTCCAGTATATATAGGGGAAGGGGAGGGGCTGCGCCCCCATCTAGGGTTCCCTCCCCAGGGGTGGCGGCAGCCCCCAAACCCATCTAGGGTGCGGCCAAGGGGAGGAGAGGGGGGGCGCCACTAGGGTGGGCCTTAAGGCCCATCTGGACCTAGGGTTTGCCCCCTCCCACTCTCCCATGCGCCTTGGGCCTTGGTGGGGGGCGCACCAGCCCACCTGGGGCTGGTACCCTCCTACACTTGGCCCACGTAGCCTTCTTAGCATTACGCACTGAACTATCACGTAGTCATCAAAACGTGTATGTCAGATGTTTCGCAACATCTACAGACGACGCTGAGGTTCAGCACACCGAGCGGTGCATTAAGGACATAAGCCTTCTGTGCAGCAATGAGGACAATCCTCAGTTTACGGACCCAGTCCGCATAATTGCTACTACCAACTTTCAACTAAATTTTCTCTAGGAACATATCTTAAACAGTAGAACTAAAGCGTATGACATAATTTGCAAAGACCTTTTGACTATGTTCATGATAATGAAGTTCATCTGATTTAATGAACTCCCACTCAGATAGACATCCCTCTAGTCATCTAAGTGATACATGATCCGAGTCAAACTAGGCCGTGTCCGATCATCACGTGAGACGGACTAGTCATCATCGGTGAACATCTCCATGTTGATCGTATCTGCTATACGACTCATGTTCGACCTT
Source organism: Triticum aestivum (assembly GCF_018294505.1). Classification (NCBI taxonomy): domain Eukaryota; kingdom Viridiplantae; phylum Streptophyta; class Magnoliopsida; order Poales; family Poaceae; genus Triticum; species Triticum aestivum. Next base: position 375,303,049 of record NC_057811.1, read on the forward strand.
TCGGTCTCTTGTGTTCCGAGGCCATGTTTGTACATGCTAGGCTCGTCAAGTCAACCTAAGTGTTTCGCATGTGTTCCGAGGCCATGTCTGTACATGCTAGGCTCGTCAACACCCGTTGTATTCGAACGTTAGAATCTATCACACCCGATCATCACGTGGTGCTTCGAAACAACGAACCTTCGCAACAGTGCACAGTTAGGGGGAACACGTCTCTTGAAATTTTAGTGAGGGATCATCTTACTTACTACCGTCGTTCTAAGCAAATAAGATGCAAAACATGATAAACATCACATGCAATCAAATAGTGACATGATATGGCCAATACCATTTTGCTCCTTTGATCTCCATCTTCGGGGCACCATGATCATCTTCGTCACCGACATGACACCATGATCTCCATCATCATGATCTCCATCATTGTGTCTTCATGAAGTTGTCACGCCAACGATTACTTCTACTTCTATGGCTAACGCGCTTAGCAATAAAGTAAAGTAATTTACATGGCGTTATTCAATGACACGCAGGTCATACAAAAAATAAAGACAACTCCTATGGCTCCTGCTGGTTGTCATATTCATCGACATGCAAGTCGTGATTCCTATTACAAGAATATGATCAATCTCATACATCACATATATCATTCATCACATCTTCTGGCCATCACATCACATAGCATACCCTGCAAAAACAAGTTAGACGTCCTCTAATTGTTGTTGCATGTTTTACGTGGCTGCTATGGGATTCTAGCAAGAACGTTTCTTACCTACGCAAAAGCCACAACGTGATATGCCAATTTCTATTTACCCTTCATAAGGACCCTTTTCATCGAATCCGTTCCGACTAAAGTGGGAGCGATAGACACCCGCTAGCCACCTTATGCAACTGGTGCATGTCAGTCGGTGGAACCTGTCTCACGTAAGCGTACGTGTAAGGTCGGTCCGGGCCGCTTCATCCCAAAATGCCGCCGAAACAAGATAAGACTAGTAGCGGCAAGAAGAATTGGCAACATCTACGCCCACAACTGCTTTGTGTTCTACTCGTGCATAGAAACTACGCATAGACCTAGCTCTGATACCACTATTGGGGAACGTAGCAGAAATTCAAAATTTTCTACGCATCACCAAGATCAATCTATGGAGTAATCTAGCAACGAGGGGAAGGGGAGTGCATCTACATACCATTGTAGATCGCAATGCGGAAGCGTTGCAAGAACGCGGATGAGGGAGTCGTACTCGTAGCGATTCAGATCGCGGTTGATTCCGATCTAAGCACCGAAGAACGGTGCCTCCGCGTTCAACACACGTGCAGCCCGGTGACGTCTCCCACGCCTTGATCCAGCAAGGAGAGAGGGAGAGGTTGGGGAAGACTCCATCCAGCAGCAGCACGACGGCGTGGTGGTGATGGAGGAGCGTGGCAATCCCGCAGGGCTTCGCCAAGCACCGCGGGAGAGGAGGAGGAAGAAGAGGGGTAGGGCTGCACCGAAAGAGAGACGTTCTCGTGTGTTGGGCAGCCCCAAATACCTCCAGTATATATAGGGGAAGGGGAGGGGCTGCGCCCCCATCTAGGGTTCCCTCCCCAGGGGTGGCGGCAGCCCCCAAACCCATCTAGGGTGCGGCCAAGGGGAGGAGAGGGGGGGCGCCACTAGGGTGGGCCTTAAGGCCCATCTGGACCTAGGGTTTGCCCCCTCCCACTCTCCCATGCGCCTTGGGCCTTGGTGGGGGGCGCACCAGCCCACCTGGGGCTGGTACCCTCCTACACTTGGCCCACGTAGCCTTCTTAGCATTACGCACTGAACTATCACGTAGTCATCAAAACGTGTATGTCAGATGTTTCGCAACATCTACAGACGACGCTGAGGTTCAGCACACCGAGCGGTGCATTAAGGACATAAGCCTTCTGTGCAGCAATGAGGACAATCCTCAGTTTACGGACCCAGTCCGCATAATTGCTACTACCAACTTTCAACTAAATTTTCTCTAGGAACATATCTTAAACAGTAGAACTAAAGCGTATGACATAATTTGCAAAGACCTTTTGACTATGTTCATGATAATGAAGTTCATCTGATTTAATGAACTCCCACTCAGATAGACATCCCTCTAGTCATCTAAGTGATACATGATCCGAGTCAAACTAGGCCGTGTCCGATCATCACGTGAGACGGACTAGTCATCATCGGTGAACATCTCCATGTTGATCGTATCTGCTATACGACTCATGTTCGACCTTTCGGTCTCTTGTGTTCCGAGGCCATGTCTGTACATGCTAGGCTCGTCAAGTCAACCTAAGTGTTTCGCATGTGTTCCGAGGCCATGTCTGTACATGCTAGGCTCGTCAACACCCGTTGTATTCGAACGTTAGAATCTATCACACCCGATCATCACGTGGTGCTTCGAAACAACGAACCTTCGCAACAGTGCACAGTTAGGGGGAACACGTCTCTTGAAATTTTAGTGAGGGATCATCTTACTTACTACCGTCGTTCTAAGCAAATAAGATGCAAAACATGATAAACATCACATGCAATCAAATAGTGACATGATATGGCCAATACCATTTTGCTCCTTTGATCTCCATCTTCGGGGCACCATGATCATCTTCGTCACCGACATGACACCATGATCTCCATCATCATGATCTCCATCATTGTGTCTTCATGAAGTTTTCACGCCAACGATTACTTCTACTTCTATGGCTAACGCGCTTAGCAATAAAGTAAAGTAATTTACATGGCGTTATTCAATGACACGCAGGTCATACAAAAAATAAAGACAACTCCTATGGCTCCTGCTGGTTGTCATATTCATCGACATGCAAGTCGTGATTCCTATTACAAGAATATGATCAATCTCATACATCACATATATCATTCATCACATCTTCTGGCCATCACATCACATAGCATACCCTGCAAAAACAAGTTAGACGTCCTCTAATTGTTGTTGCATGTTTTACGTGGCTGCTATGGGATTCTAGCAAGAACGTTTCTTACCTACGCAAAAGCCACAACGTGATATGCCAATTTCTATTTACCCTTCATAAGGACCCTTTTCATCGAATCCGTTCCGACTAAAGTGGGAGCGATAGACACCCGCTAGCCACCTTATGCAACTGGTGCATGTCAGTCGGTGGAACCTGTCTCACGTAAGCGTACGTGTAAGGTCGGTCCGGGCCGCTTCATCCCAAAATGCCGCCGAAACAAGATAAGACTAGTAGCGGCAAGAAGAATTGGCAACATCTACGCCCACAACTGCTTTGTGTTCTACTCGTGCATAGAAACTACGCATAGACCTAGCTCTGATACCACTATTGGGGAACGTAGCAGAAATTCAAAATTTTCTACGCATCACCAAGATCAATCTATGGAGTAATCTAGCAACGAGGGGAAGGGGAGTGCATCTACATACCATTGTAGATCGCAATGCGGAAGCGTTGCAAGAACGCGGATGAGGGAGTCGTACTCGTAGCGATTCAGATCGCGGTTGATTCCGATCTAAGCACCGAAGAACGGTGCCTCCGCGTTCAACACACGTGCAGCCCGGTGACGTCTCCCACGCCTTGATCCAGCAAGGAGAGAGGGAGAGGTTGGGGAAGACTCCATCCAGCAGCAGCACGACGGCGTGGTGGTGATGGAGGAGCGTGGCAATCCCGCAGGGCTTCGCCAAGCACCGCGGGAGAGGAGGAGGAAGAAGAGGGGTAGGGCTGCACCGAAAGAGAGACGTTCTCGTGTGTTGGGCAGCCCCAAATACCTCCAGTATATATAGGGGAAGGGGAGGGGCTGCGCTCCCATCTAGGGTTCCCTCCCCAGGGGTGGCGGCAGCCCCCAAACCCATCTAGGGTGCGGCCAAGGGGAGGAGAGGGGGGCGCCACTAGGGTGGGCCTTAAGGCCCATCTGGACCTAGGGTTTGCCCCCTCCCACTCTCCCATGCGCCTTGGGCCTTGGTGGGGGGCGACCAGCCCACCTGGGGCTGGTCCCCTCCCACACTTGGCACACGCAGCCTTCTGGGGCTGGTGGCCCCACCTGGTGGACCCCCGGGACCCTCCCGGTGGTCCCGGTACATTACCGATATCACCCGAAACTTTTCCGGTGACCAAAACAGGACTTCCCATATATAAATCTTTACCTCCGGACCATTCCGGAACTCCTCGTGACGTCAGGGATCTCATCCGGGACTCCGAACAACATTCGGTAACCACGTACATACTTTCCCTATAACCCTAGCGTCATCGAACCTTAAGTGTGTAGACCCTACGGGTTCGGGAACCATGCAGACATGACCGAGACGTTCTCCGGCCAATAACGAACAGCGGGATCTGGATACCCATGTTGGCTCCCACATGTTCCACGATGATCTCATCGGATGAACCACGATGTCGGGGATTCAATCAATCCCCGTATACAATTCCCTTTGTCTATCGATATGTTACTTGCCCGAGATTCGATCGACGGTATCCCTATACCTTGTTCAATCTCGTTACCGGCAAGTCTCTTTACTCGTTCCGTAACTCACATCATCCCGTGATCAACTCCTTGGTCACATTGTGCACATTATGATGATGTCCTACCGAGTGGGCCCAGAGATACCTCTCCGTTTACACGGAGTGGCAAATCCCAGTCTCGATTCGTGCCAACCCAACAGACACTTTCGGAGATACCTGTAGTGCACCTTTATAGTCACCCAGTTACGTTGTGACATTTGGTACACCCAAAGCATTCCTACGGTATCCGGGAGTTGCACAATCTCATGGTCTAAGGAAATGATAGTTGACATTAGAAAAGCTCTGAGCAAACGAACTACACGATCTTGTGCTAGGCTTAGGATTGGGTCTTGTCCATCACATCATTCTCCTAATGATGTGATCCCGTTATCAACGACATCCAATGTCCATGGTCAGGAAACCGTAACCATCTATTGATCAACGAGCTAGTCAACTAGAGGCTTACTAGGGACATTGTGTTGTCTATGTATCCACACATGTATCTGAGTTTCCTATCAATACAATTCTAGCATGGATAATAAACGATTATCATGAACAAGGAAATATAATAATAACCTATTTATTATTGCCTCTAGGGCATATTTCCAACAGTTTCGACTATAGGAGGTCCGTTTCCTCCGTTCTGCGGTACGCCAGGCCGTTTCCATCGCATGTTCCGTCCAAGCCTCCCGATGAACACGACCACGCATTCCATTCCGACCCAGCCGGTTGGCTCCCACGCGTTCTGTTGCCTCCCGATGAACATGACGCATTCCGTTGCCTCCCCATGAACACAACGCATTCCGTTGCCTCCCCATGAACACGACGACGACGCTGTTTCTCCTTTCCGACCCAGCCATGTACAAGAGCCCTGGCCGTACGTATGCGCGAGTAGGCGTTTGAGACCCTGCCCGTATGTACACATACTTGGCCGTATTTTCTTTCTTGCACCCTGTCCGATGTACGTACGTGTACATGCTACGTGCGCGCCTCTACTACGACACGTACGCGCCTCTACTACGACACGTGCGCGCCTCTACATCCACCAGTATATATGTACATACACGTTCGCGACCGGAATGACAACGCTACGTACGCTTCGACCAGGTGGGTCCCGACTGTCAGGCACTTCCTTGCGTGCGAAGATGTAGCTGGTGGGTCCCAGCAGTCAGGGGGGCGGATCGTTTTGTTTTTTTTGCCCGGACGCACTTCCTTGCGTGCGAAGGTGTAGCTGGTGGGTCCCAGCAGTCAGGGGGAAACAATTTTTTGTGAGATACGGTGGCCTGTCCGGTGGGTCCCCGCTGTCAGGTGGAGGAATAATTATTTTGCACGTAATAAGGAGGCACTTCCTTGCTGCGGCCGTGGACCCAGCTGTCAGCCTCTCCACGTACAGTCCACGTCCGATGGAAGCCATTCCTTGACCATGTTGACCACGCCACGCCGAGAGCACCAGGGCGGTGGACGACGGCGAGGCCTAGGAAGGGGACGACGCGGAGCCGGGGAAGACGCGGCAGTGGATGCCCACGCGTAGAGTACGAGGGTTCACTGGTTCGTTGCGGTGTGAGGCTGCCATCGCCGCAGAATAACAGGGGGTGTGGGTGAGTAGAGGGATGGCCTGGCCAGCGGTGGGAGTAGTAGGGGCGGTGAGGCCTCCGCCGCATCGCAGCCGGCCACGGGAGGCAGGAGCACGAGGCACGACCGGCGCTGGTTTGGGCAGCTGGAGCAAGAAGACCAGAGGTTGAAGAAGCACTACGGCCGTTGGATGGACATCGTACGGTCACTGGAGCTAGAATCGTGCATATTGACAAAGTTGACAAAGCCATCCGTCCCCGTCAACTTAGTAGGCCCACAAGTCAGCCTGCCACTATACTGGGTCCCAGCTAACAGGGGGAGTATTCATTTTTTTGTGCGTAATAAGGAGGCACTTCCTTGCGTGCGTAGATATAGCTGGTGCGTCCGAGCTGTCAGCGGCGGTAACGTTTTTTCGCAAAATATAGAGGCCCTTTCGGTGGGTCCCTGATGTCAGGTGGAGGAATCATTATTTTGCGCGTAATAAGGAGGCATTTCCTTGCGTGCGGTCGTGGACCCAGTTGTCGGCCTCTCCACGTACAGTCCACTTCAGATGCATGTCGGTCATTGACCACGTTGACCAGGCCGCGCCGAGAGCACCAGGGCGGTGGACGACGGCGAGGCCTAGGAAGGGAACGACACGGAGGCAGGGAAGACTCGGCAGTTGTTTCCCACGCGGAGGGGAGTACGACTGTACGAGGGTTTACTTGTTCGTCTGCCGTCGCCGGAGAATAACAGCAGGTGTGGGTGAGTAGAGGGATGGCTAGGCCAGCGATGGGAGTACGGTGGGGTGGTGAGGCCTGCGCGGCAGCAGAGCCGGCCGCGGGGAGGAGGGAGCAGGCAGTCCCGCCGGCGCTTGTTTGAGCGGTTGGAGCAGGAAGAGCAGAGATTGAAGAAGCACGACGGCCGTTGGATGGACATCGTATGGTCACTGGAGCTAGAATCGTTCATATTGACTAAGTTGACAAAGCCCTCCGTCCTCGTCAACTTAGTAGGCCCACAAGTCAGCCTCCCACCATGGTGGGTCCCAGCTAGCAGGGGAGTATTCATTTTTCTGTGCGTAATAAGGAGGCACTTCCGGTGGGTCCGAGCTGACAGCGAGGGGAACGTTTTTTTCGCGAAATACGGTGGTCCGTCCGGTGGGTCCCAGCAGTCAGGGGCAAACTTTTTTTCGCGAAATACGGTGGCCCGTCCGGTGGGTCCCAGCAGTCAGGGGGGAAACGTTTTTTCCGCGAAATACTGGTGGCCCGTCCGGTGGGTCCCTGCTGTCAGGTGGAGGAATAATTATTTTGCGCGTAATAAGGAGGCACTTCCTTGCGGCTGCCGTGGACCCAGCTGTCAGCCTCTCCACGTACAGTACTCTTCCGATGGAAGTCGGTCGTTGACCACATTGACCACACCGCACCGAGAGCACCACGGCGGTGGACGACGGTGAGGCCTAGGAAGGGGACGACGCGGAGCCGGGGAAGACGCGGCAGTGGATGCCCATGCGGAGAGGAGTACGAGGGTTCACTGGTTCGGCTGTGGTGTGAGGCTGCCGTCGCCGCAGAATAACAGGGGGAATGGGTGAGTGGAGGGATGGCTGGCCAGCGGTGGGAGTAGTATGGGGACGGTGAGGCCTCCACGGCAGCACAGCTGGCCACGGGAGGCAGGAGCATGCGGCACAACCGGCGCTGCTTTGGGCGGCTGGGGCAAGAAGACATAGGTTGAAGAAGCACTACGGCCGTTGGATGGACATCGTTGACCATGCCGCGCCGAGAGCACCAGGGCGGTGGACGACGGCGAGGCCTACGAAGGGAATGACACGGAGCCGGGGAAGACACGGCAGTGGCTGCCCACGCGGTGGAGAGTACGAGGGTTGACTGGTTCGACTGCCGTCGCGAGAAAATAACAGGAGGTGTGGGTGAGTAGAGGGATAGACAGGCCAGGGATGCGAGTATGATGGGGCTGTGAGGCCTGCCCGGCAGCACTGCCGGCCACGGGAGGCGGGAGCAGGCGGTTCCGACGGCGCTGGTTTGGGCGGCCGGGGCAGGAAGATCAGAGACTGAAGAAGCACGATTGTTGTTAGATTGACATCTAACGGTCTGACGCTGGTAGAGTCGATTGTTGACTAAGTTTCTTTTTTGAGAAACCTTGTGTACGCATGAACTTAGTAGGCCCACAAGTCAGCCTCCAAATCTGTGGTAGACAACATAAAGCCCATTTGCTCTTTTTATAATTTGCAGCCCATTTGCTAATTCTTAAGTAATTTATTACAGCCCATTTTCTGCCCAGGACCACGGTCAAAAAGTTCAACCTTATTTTGCATATTTCGGTGGAGTCCGAACTGTTGTAATCCCGAAATGATAAACATTTTTTAAGAACTTATTGATTTGCCAAAAAAATCGTTTTGTTTTTGTAAGCAAATAAGACGTGGGACAATTGAGTTGGTTTAAGGGAAAACCAGTGGTAAAAAAATCAGCGCTGGGTGGGAAAAAACAACAAAAATAAGGATGTAAATATGAAAAGGGAATTGTATGTGTTTTCAATATAATGATACGTGTATATGAACTAGTAAAACTATAGGTAGAGATTAGAAAACGGATGTAGGACATGCGTTTCAAGAGGAAAATATAACTGGGCTGTGTGTTTGATTCAGTAAAAAAAACTGCCTGCGGATGTTGTAAGACAAAATATAACAAACGTTGGCGGGCCGGAGGCCAGTAGATACCTGCTGGATCTTTGTGCCCCGTTGTCGTCATGGGCTGGGCCTGTTAAAAACAAAACCAACCCTGGGCAGTCTACAGCCCAGTTGAAACTTGCTCGACCTGAAAAAACAATATACGTGCTCAATAAACGAGAGAATTCTGCAAGTACAGACTGATAACTGGGATGCAGCACGGATTTTTTTTATCGTGTTAATAAGTGCATGCACTTGTTTCGAAAAAATTGGAGAACTGGGAATTCGAACGGCGGGTGCTTATGCTACCCATCAAATAAAAATCAGGTGCCTGAAAATTCGTTTCGAAACAAATGATTCAGCTTTATATCCACATCGACCCTCGGCATGATGGTTGGAAGCAAATGCAAGTTCATACCAAAAGATCGTTAACAACAATACGAACTTGCGGACGACAAGGTAGTACAACTACCAATACCAAACTAACTTATAATCTTTTTACTCCTGGCCCTAGTGTTCGTATGGTAGAAAATCTTGCAAAGGACCAGCTCCTGCTCCTTCTCTTGCTCCAGGTCCATGAGGTGGTACTGGTGCATCACCCAGTTGGTCCTCTGCTAGTCGAAGTTCTTGTTGGTGTGCAGCACCAGAACCTTTTTTGCTGCCCGTCTGCCGGCCGTTGACCATCACCGGCAAGGTATTGCCGGTCTTGTGCCACATCGCGTGCATGCCGCACTCCGACTGTATCTTGTGACGCGACCACGTGCCCCTTTTGAACGCCCTGGAATTGCGCTGGAAGAAATGCTTCCTTAGGCTACTCAGCGTGATACCTGCAGTATTGTGGAATACAGGTTTTAGTGTACCTAGTTGGCATTTTCATAACATCTTTGGCATGTTGCAGTCACTTGTTTCACTTTTTATTAACTGTCAAATTGTAATTGCTTCACCACGTCTGCGTCTAAAAAGAAAAATAGAGCTATAAACAAAGGAATGTGTTTGTGCAAGTAGACGGCCGGTCGGTGCCTTACCTGGAAGTTTCTCAGGTTGGGTGTAGCATATGCCGTGCTCGCTGTCGATGGTTGGTATGAACAAATTGATGAGAGACTGAAATCTCGCGCTATCAGCACTCACTTTGGCCTCACGGTGCTCGATCAGCTCCTGATCCGTGGGATCGAACTTGACGCCATCCGGCAGCACCGGCCAATCCTTCTTTGACTTGCATCGGTAATTCCAGTTATATGGTACTCAATGTATGATCAATCGACTGTTTTAAGTGAATGATGAAAGATTTCGACAGATAAGTGGTACTCCAAATCTGAAGTCTAGAATACCCAAACACGCCGCCGGGATTCTTGTGTCACCTCATGCGCAGCTTGTTGTCACGTCAATTCAATGTGTGGACATGATGAATAATTTGACCGACGTATACTAGTACTGCTACTGTACTACTTACTAGTCGTATTTAGTGTCACAATTTATACATAGGTTTAACTAACAAGTACGCACTTGAAGCCTAACTGATATATATATGGCTTCTGCACAGCATCTCCATCATCATTATCAGTACATCCTACGCAGGTGAGTTAGGATGCACTTGATCCCAGGAAGGTATCTATCCTTCAAACTAGAGGAGTGCTTCAAACTAACAACAGTACATAATATCCAACAAAAGAGGGTCGTGCTACAGCAGCAGAATACATGGCTCAGTCTAGATATCAGCACGAATCAAGTTGTGCATATTTGCTGTTGGCATGAACCACATCGCCGCATGTCGGGTTTGCAAAAGCCATCCATCGCATGGAAGCTTGATGCCTTTCACACACTGAAGATTATCTGGCAACAAGCCGTGTCGACGAATCTCTGGATATGGTGATTCATGAAACCCATGGTATGATGTGTAAACACAGCCCCCCTCGTGAATGGAAGTTGCATAGCACAGTAATCATCGCCGGTGATATGATCGATGATTGGTTGGATGATCGGATAATTGAGCCCGAGGAACAAGGAGTGGTTGCCGAGGCTGTAAACCCGCCTCCAGTTGAATACGCCTGGCCCAACGGAGCTGGGATCTTTCTCAAACACGAAGCAGCCATAGCCATCAATGTCACGAACGCCCCACGCATTGTACTGCATGTGGTTTGATGTAATGGTTTGGTCAATTTGGTACGTGTGAATGAGCATCAAATGACCGCCGTCAGCTGAACGAGCGATAAACCACCACCCATCGGCTGGTATGATTCCAGGTCCTGGAATCATGAAGGCCAGCGCATTTGCGTCTGCTGCAACAATTCAAATTGGAGACCAAAAGGACAAAAATAAACAATCATGTTTAGAGTATGTGTGGAATTAAGATTATTATAACAGTGACACATATCATAGACAGAGAATTGCAATGTCGTGGTCATAATCATACCCCAAGTTAAAAAAAATAAGCCAATGCCTTTCATATTCTAGCAATATGTCATGGTTCAAACATCATGTAACAATGAGAGGAAAACAGCTATGACAGCGCCTACTCATATTCTACCATAGGACTTACTACTATTGTTCTCATATCAACTCTAAGCAATAACATGTGTTGTTATAAAAATCTTGTAAACGAGAGTAACATATAGCAATCATGATGTTATGCTCATAATATGTATTCTAACAATCATTAGATGCCAATTGTTCTCATATCAACTCTAACAATAACATGTCTGGTCATAAAAATCTAGGAAATAAGAGGAACGTATAGCAATGATGTGGTTATACACATGTTATGCATTCTAAATTTGTAACAAATGAACAGGCAGTTGTATTCATAAGGTAAAGATGAGATGAGATAGAACAATTACACGACGATAGATTCCACCAGTATAGGCAGCCAATCTGTGCGTCGACCGCGTAAACGATGCCATCGTGCACTATAGCATCAGACAGAAATGTTGCCTCAACAGGATTGATGATGAGCCATAACCATGTATGGCGACCGGATTCCAGATAGACTAATCCCATGTTGAACAAGGCAATGAGCTTGTAATCCATGTAGTCTTCTGATGGTGTGGGCACTTCGCAGATTACAACTTTCTGCAAATAGAAGTCGAGCCAAAAGCTTGACGCGTATCGTGCGTAGTAGGCAGGAGTGTCCGGCGGGCCGCGAGGCTCGATGGCGGCGGTATCCAACGATGGAAGGGTGATCTCTCGCTGGGTGTACATATCCACGAGACGCCACGGACTACCGGTATGGTGGATGAGGACGATCCAGTTGGCCTTCATGCCCGCCCAGCAGTGGCCGCGCATGAAGGACAGGTGGACGGGTAGTGGTAGCATGTCGAGGGGCACCACCGCAACCTCCGTAGGATCATCAAGTCGGTGTCTGGGCCACCTGCGAGGATCGGGCATCAGCAAGCAGGGTGTCTTGAAAAGAGCCGGCCGGTTGCAGACGAGTAGACGGTACAAAGACACCGAGCATGCGGCCAGACGGATGGTGCTGAGTAGGTCCATACGACTACAGATCTGCTCCAAGAGAACATCGGGGAGGGAATTCCAATCGCGGTTCTACGTGTCAGTCGGTTCTGCCATTGGGGTTTTCGGTGCCTGCGAGCCAGCGGGGAAGTGGATTCGGGCGGGCGAGCGAAGAAGCTTCTCCTCGTGTGGCCGAGCAGTGAGTGGGGGGATATGGTACGCGCGAGCTACCAAGGAAGATGGCGCGGGCAGGCGAGCAGTGAGCGGGGGTAAATGGTGTGCGGCCGACGATGGGGAAGAGAGGAGGAAGAAGAAGAGAGGATGAAGAAGAGTGGAAGACGGGGAAGAAAGTGCATTCAATCTCAATTCTACTAGTACTACTACCAGGATATACCGTCCTTTGGAGTGTAATAGTTACACCGATGACAAGTGGGTCTACCACAACAGGGCCCATATGTCAGTTAATGGAGGACAGAGGTGCGTAGGCGTATTTGCGGAAGCGTGCTCTACTGGCAAACATGATGGCAGTACTGGGTAAGGCTGATTTAGTAACACCAACACGCTGGTTCAGCTTATTAATTATGTGTCCCATCTGCTGCAGCGTGTATTGTCACTTCACTGCGAAGACTAGTTGAATAGTTCTCTCTGACCGAGATGGGGAATAATGGATCGCGAGGACTTCCTTTCTACAGTATCCCTATGCCTCTACGCTCACTTCACTCATTCTGCTCCATACCTAGTCACTTGTTGAAATCTGTAGAAAGACAAATACTCCATATTTGGGAACAGAGGCAGGCTTTTACTCCGTACTATTTGGGAACAGAGGGAGTATCACCATATGGAGGGAACAGAGGAAGCTTGAAATATGAACATGTCAATGGGAGGGAGTAAGCCCCATGCATGCATGCATGCATGCAACATGCAACACTCACACGTACACATGGACGCACGCAACACTCACGCACCCATGCGGCACACAGCACATGACGCAACACACACGCTCACGCTCAAGTGCTCAACCTACTCCCTACGTCCATGAAAGACTGTACATTTAGAGATTTACACATTGACCAGGGCATAATTAACGCCCAAAAGTAGCAGACTTATGTGTGCATGCGACCATTGAGATAAGAAGATTAAATGAAGGCCGTTGCATGTTGTAATTAAGGATAGACATGTAGCCTATACCTACAGCACAAGTTGGTGCATTAGTCAATCAATATCGATTTAGATAAAGGCTAAATGCATTGGAAGTGTAGATGTACATCATGTACTACACTCTTTGTTTTATAGCCTATGTACACTCTTTGTTGGAAGACCGAGGGAGGACACGTGCATGCACTCACATACACAGCCAGGGCGGTTCGCGCGCAAGGGTTGGACTCGTGTCGCGCCTGTGTAAAGTTTTGTTTAACTGATTTCTTTGCTCTGCCAACTGACAGGTGGGACCCAGAAACCAGGTGACAATTTAACCAGTCAACAAAGTGCCACGTCGACTATGTGGCCGGTCAGTAGGGTGCAATACGGTGCTCTACGATGAGATAGTGATCGTATAATCGCCGCAAAACTATATATAGTGACCGTAAGGAGTGTATTGTTACATATGTTGACCGCCAGTGTATTTTTCTCGTTTCAAATTAAGCCATATTAATCGGAAAGGACGCAGTATGGACTACTACTACTAGTACTAGTACTGCTTTGATGTGTCCCGTCAACTCGCTGAACTAGGAGAAGCTTGCTTACTACGCCTCTCCCTCGCCCACGCGCGTGGTGGTTCACAGGACGAGGAGAGGGTTTTGACTATAGCGCCCTCTCCCTCGCCCTCGCCCTCGCGGTGGACGTGCAGCAGTTCAATCGGTGTCAGATTGCCAGAAGCATATTGTACTGTAGTATCATAATTGTTGGACCTTCCGAAGAGGCGAAGAGCCAAGTGCAAGGTTCACACGAGTACGAACTGTTGAACCTCCCGAAGAGGCAAAGAGCCAAGCGCAAGGTTTTATAGGAGTTGTCGTCCTAGTAGGAGTGTACTACAACTATAGCGAACGATGCTACTGTATGATGCTGCCACGTCACGTATATCCAAAGCTGTGCCACCTTTTTTTCTCAAAGAGCGTGTTGGAGCCCGTGCAACAACCACACAAGTTTCACGTACACATAACACATTTACTAGTAATAAATTCTAAAGGACAAATGCCAGTATGCCACACAAGTTCATCTCCAATTCATGTGATAAATTTGTGCACGACTAGTCTACATATATTCATAGCGCTACCGTTCACAATTACCGTACTCCACTTACACGTTATAGATGGGCTACATGTCCTCCTCCAGGTTCCAGTCCCAGGTGTTCTTCATGGATGGTACGATCCATAGAGGTGGCCAACAGGAATCATTGTCGCAGCTTTCTAGTCCGGTTCCACATGATGGAGACTCATCCAAGCTGAAGCGGCATAAATCAGGGATAGCGTGTCCCAGCATGTCGTTCATCCGGCGGTGCGCACTGAAGACACAACCATGTTTCATGAACGGCAGGCTTTCCGTGTCGTGCACGGAAGGTGGCATCCGCTTCACAATGGGGTAGCTGTCCCCGATGAAAAGCGAGTACTCTCCAAGAGTGTTCCTCGGCACCCACGCAGCATCACGGGGGTCGAACTCGGCGCCGTTCATCTGGTACACGCGGCATCCCAGATCTGGACACATGGTGACGTACATAGTCAAGGTCCATGCATAATAATGTTGTGCTCAAATATGGCGGTTAGTAATACTGTGCAGCAAATAGTACTACTCCGGTATAGAGGAAGTAAAATAACCGGCTTATTATATATAGCCACTCTTGGCTACACGGATGAGATAGTAAGACATGGAAAAACAAAAATGGTGGCAGCTAGTGGGTTCAAGTCTTCAAGGGCCTAGCTAGCTATACGCGTCCTCCAAGGTAAAAAGTACTCGTACTAGTACTACAAACTATACTACTAGTACAACAATGAAAGAGAAGGCGAGAGGGTTAAAAATGGAATACCTGGGTAGATGGTGACGGTCCGATCGTGGTAGATTGTGTGACCATTTTGCACATCAGTGGTACCATGGGTAACGACTGCTAAGATAGTTGATCCCAATATGCCAAAGTCAGCTACAAGGTTCCAGGTTAGACCGAATCGCGGATGCAAATGCACATCCAGGATCGGCGATCCTATTTTGATCGGGGGATGACTGGTCCCTGCAAAATAATGGAGTACCGTTAGGGATGCAAATGATGGTTTGTGCATTCCGTTTGTAATCTCCCGTACCATAGGATGGCAACCAGATGAAACAAGTCCCCTGGCTTGTCACCGCAAAGATGCGGCCTAGATGGCGCACGGCGTCTTCGAACGTGTAGGGATACAAATCTGCCGCCGCCAACATGCGCCAGCCTCTGCCGTTACTGCCTCTTGCATTGATGGCAATCCTTATGTCGAACACCGCGATGAGATAGTAATCATCGTAGCCGCGTCGCTTTATCGGCGGGTCCGCAATTGCTATCTTCTTCAATCTCATGTAGGCATCATCATACGTATTCAAGCCCAGCCAGTCCGGAAGGCCGATCCCAATGGTGGAGAAGGGGTCTACCGGAACGGCCGCACTGTTGTGGATGTTGTGCAAAATGATGGTGGTATCCGGCCGGAGGTATGCAAGCCAATCTTCATTGGCACCGACCCAGACCTATATATAAGACGGTGGGCAGCGGAGAAATTACGGGATGGAAATGGAATAACTACATGATCAAACTCCATTACTGACCTGCTCATCGGACAAAATCCGACTACCTCTCAATGTCGGCAACTCTAGCGGAGTCAACGTGCAACCATGGCCAGGGAGCGGTGGAATGTTCGAAGGATTGTCCCATAGAAGAACCTTCTCCTCGAGGATGCATGGAAGACCAACAAGCATGGCCTTTTCCCAAGCCTGTTTAAGCAGCGTCTTGAAAAAGTTGGTGCAGGAAGCAACGAGTCTTGCGGCGGTGAGGACGTCGGAGCGGCGTGCGATTTCTCCCAGAGGATCGTCGTCCAAGGTCTCCCAGCCCCGACGAGGAGGAGAACCGCCTGGCGAATCCATGGGTGCAGCGACGAACTGCCTTCTCTTCAGGGGGAGGGGAACTGGCGAGGAGGAGATAAGAGCGTAGTAACCGCAGGGCCTCGTCCCTTCCAACTGTAGATCGTTCCTCAGCGAAGGGGTGAGGCTATTATTTACTACTAGTACTAGCATTATGGAACGTTATGGGATTGCATTATACTGTAAATAATAGCACTAGTAAGGAATTTTTGGCACTAGGTAGTAGTTTTTGGCGTGGATTAAGAAATTTTGGGTATGTTTTTGCCATTTTTTGTACATGCCAACTAGTGTCAAAAAACGTCTTACATTATGTGACGGAGGAGTACGTACTCGTACAGTAGCAGTACTAGTACTACTTTTCTCAACTAGTAGTGCGATGTACTGTACTTCTAGTCTAGTCTAGTATAGTGCACCAGTTTTGAACTCTTGAATCTCAGGGCCAAGGAGCTACAGTTGGAAGTGGAGGGTACTACTGTTCTCTATAACCATCGCTGTACTATCAATGCAGGGGAAGTACACCTGCGTAGTGGCCTAGTGGGTACTCTCGGTTCTCTATTCAGCCGCTCCTCTCACGTAGCTGGCCTACTTAGCCGCTCCTCTCACGCACACACTAGCAGCCTGTTTATCAGCGACGGTTACTGCGGGGGCAGAACATTTGAGTTATTTGATACAGTGAGACTAGGCTTTTCACTTCCATTTGTGGAGGTGTAATGGATCTCGTCGAACTTTGTTAGTAGTTCCTTCTTTATGAATAAGATGAAGCAAAGCTTTTGCCTCCGTTTCAAAAAAAACACGTCAAGAGGAATTTCTTTTATAGTAGAGCCGATAATGGAGTGAAGTCCATGCGTGCAACGCCACAAGCTATAGAGTAGTAGTAGAGAACTTTACGTACAGAGCCATATTGCACAGTTCCCAATGCCCTGCCAGGCTTTTCCGGCTCCTCGGGCTTAATTGGGAGGCGCTAGTTTAAATATGCTACTAGCTGGAAGCTGCAAGCGAGGTGCGGCTAGGGCGAGCACGCGAGCCACGGGATGCTGGGAAGGAAAACCCGTTCACGTGGCTAGGCTGTCAAGTGCACCCAGATTGTGGGGCCGCACGTCCGTTTGACTTCAAAACTCAAACTACCCGTGTAAAATATTGGCTCGCAGCTAAGTGTAGTAGTACTATTTTTTTTAAAGGCCGCCGTGCGTTCGGCTGGGATCGAACCCACAAAACGAGGTATACACTCCCGCGACCACTAGTAGTACTCGTTGGAGTACAACGCAACCTAGAATCGCCTTTTGTCGCTAGTAGTACGTACATTGTTCCTTACAAGAAACCCCTAAGAGCATGGTTAATAGTATAGCCAGCTGCTGGCTATAAGCCAGTGCCATGTCATCTACAGCCCATCTTATAGCCAACATGTACAATAATAGATCAAAAGAGTGTACTACTTCTTTATTATGTGGCCCACTTCTCATTCTCACAAAGTGCCTAGGAGCACGTGCTAGAGCTGGCTCTTCATGAAGAGCCCGCTTACCTTCTCTCTCCTCTTCTCTTTCCTCCAACTAAGCAGAAATATACTAGTTTATTTCTTATAGCCCGCTGACTCAGCTCTATTGTACTTGCTCTAATAATGCACGAAACCAATAAAATGCCAAGAAACTACTACCACTTGCATACGTGGCAGACTTAAGATAAGACTACCTTATCAACCATTGTACATGCTCTTACCAACAAAAATCCTCGAGTGACCTCCTACCTCCGGCCTGTCCACCTAGTCATCCTCGGCCATGGGACGCAGCTACCGCCGCCGGCAGAAGGCGAGGTCAAAACCGCCGGCGGTGCGGAGCCCATGTTGCAGCAGCCCGGATGCCAGCTCCGTCCGGCGCTCGCGGCCACTAGCTAGCCAAGATAGCTCCGTCCAGCTGCTTGTCTGCAAGGTTTGCTAGCTAGATTGGCACGGCAGCGCTGTAACGCCCGGATAATCAAGCTACAGTAATCCCACGCTAATGGTGCCACGTCACCACAGTTGTTGTTGCTAATCTACCGTTAGGTCAAACCGTTTCAAAATTCAAATTTAAATTAATGTCGACAATAAAAGTTTTTAAAATTTAAAACAAAAATGTTCGGGAGATGCCAAATAAGGCATAGTTAATTATGGTGAAGTGAACACATTTTTAGAAAACGCCTAAATATTTTAAAATGATGTAAAACAGAAAACAAAATAAATAAAAAGAACAGAAATGCAAAAGGAGGAAGAAAAGGAGCCCCCCTGACCTCCCTGGGCCTTAGTCATCTGGGCGGCCCAAACCAGTAGCCCACCTCCCCCGGTCGCCTCCCTCCTCCCTGTTCACCCAACCCAGTGACCGCGCTCGCCGGTCGTCGCCGAACCCTCTCGCCGTCCCCGTCGGCGAAGGGATAAGGGCGACGCCCTGCACCCCCTGGCCCCCTGCCCCCACTACCCCCTCGACGCCCCCCTC